>NC_092750.1:74124148-74424148 GCF_047496795.1 Chiloscyllium punctatum
ACTCTCCACACTCCTCCTCACTCTCCACACTCCTCCTCACTCTCCACACTCTCCACACTCCTCCTCACTCCTCCACACTCTCCTCCTCACTGCTCCACACTCCTCCTCACTCTCCACACTCCTCCTCACTCCTCCACACTCCTCCTCACTCCTCCACTCCCTCACTGCTCCACACTCCTCCTCACTGCTCCACACTCCTCCTCACTCCTCCACACTCCTCCTCACTCCTCCACACTCCTCCTCACTCCTCCACACTCCTCCTCACTGCTCCACACTCCTCCTCACTCTCCACACTCCTCCTCACTGCTCCACACTCCTCCTCACTCTCCACACTCCTCCTCACTCTCCACACTCTCCACACTCCTCCTCACTGCTCCACACTCTCCTCACTGGCTCCACACTCCTCCTCACTCTCCACACTCCTCCTCACTGCTCCACACTCCTCCTCACTGCTCCACACTCTCTCCTCACTCTCCACACTCCTCCTCACTGCTCCACACTCCTCCACACTCTCCACACTCCTCCTCACTCTCCACACTCCTCCTCACTCTCCACACTCCTCCTCACTCTCCCACACTCCTCCACACTCCTCCTCACTGCTCCACACTCCTCCTCACTCTCACACTCCTCCTCACTGCTCCACACTCCTCCACACTCCTCCACACTCCTCCACTCTCCTCTGCTCCACACTCCTCCTCACTCTCCACACTCCTCCTCACTCTCCACACTCCTCCTCACTGCTCCACACTCCTCCTCACTCTCCACACTCCTCCTCACTCTCCACACTCCTCCTCACTGCTCCCACACTCCTCCACACTCTCCACACTCCTCCTCACTCTCCACACTCCTCCTCACTGCTCCACACTCCTCCACACTCTCCACACTCCTCCTCACTCTCCACACTCCTCCTCACTCTCCACACTCCTCCTCACTCTCCACACTCCTCACACTCCTCCTCACTCTCCACACTCCTCCTCACTGCTCCACACTCCTCCTCACTCTCCACACTCCTCCTCACTGCTCCACACTCCTCCTCACTGCTCCACACTCCTCCTCACTCTCCACACTCCTCCTCACTGCTCACACTCCCACACTCCTCCACACTCCTCCACACTCCTCCACACTCCTCCTCACTCTCCACACTCCTCCTCACTGCTCCACACTCCTCCTCACTCTCCACACTCCTCCTCACTCTCCACTCCTCCACACTCCTCCTCACTGCTCCACACTCCTCCTCACTCTCCACACTCCTCCTCACTCTCCACACTCCTCCTCACTGCTCCACACTCCTCCTCACTCTCCACACTCTCTCACTCACCTCTCCACACTCCTCCTCACTCTCCACACTCCTCCTCACTGCTCCACACTCCTCCACACTCCTCCACACTCCTCCTCACTCTCCACACTCCTCCTCACTGCTCCACACTCTCCACACTCCTCCTCACTGCTCCACACTCCTCCTCACTCTCCACACTCCTCCTCACTCTCCACACTCCTCCTCACTCTCCCACACTCCTCCACACTCTCCACACTCCTCCTCACTCTCCACACTCCTCCTCACTCTCCACACTCCTCACGCTCACACTCCTCCACACTCCTCCTCACTCTCCACACTCCTCCTCACTGCTCCACACTCCTCCTCACTCTCCACACTCCTCCTCACTGCTCCACACTCCTCCTCACTCTCCACACTCCTCCTCACTGCTCCACACTCCTCCTCACTGCTCACACTCTCCACACTCCTCCTCACTCTCCACACTCCTCCTCACTCTCCACACTCCTCCTCACTCTCCACACTCCTCCTCACTCTCCACACTCCTCCTCACTCTCCACACTCCTCCACACTCCCTCCACACTCCTCCTCACTCTCCACACTCCTCCTCACTCTCCACACTCCTCCTCACTCCTCCTCACTCCTCTCACTCCACCTCCTCCTCTCCACACTCCTCCTCACTCTCCACACTCCTCCTCACTGCTCCACACTCCTCCTCACTCTCCTCACTCCTCCACACTCCTCCACACTCCTCCTCACTCTCCACACTCCTCCTCACTCTCCTCACTCCTCCTCACTGCTCCACACTCCTCCTCACTCTCCTCACTCCTCCACACTCCTCCACACTCCTCCTCACTGCTCCACACTCCTCCTCACTCTCCTCACTCCTCCTCACTCTCCACACTCCTCCTCACTCTCCACACTCCTCCTCACTGCTCCACACTCCTCCTCACTGCTCCACACTCCTCCACACTGCTCCACACTCCTCCACACTCTCCACACTCTCCACACTCCTCCTCACTCTCCACACTCCTCCTCACTGCTCCACACTCCTCCACACTCCTCCACACTCTCCACACTCCTCCTCACTGCTCCACACTCCTCCTCACTGCTCCACACTCCTCCACACTGCTCCACACTCCTCACACTCTCCACACTCCTCCACACTCCTCCTCACTCTCCACACTCCTCCTCACTCTCCACACTCCTCCTCACTCTCCACACTCCTCCTCACTGCTCCACACTCCTCCTCACTCTCCACACTCCTCCTCACTCTCCTCACTCCTCCTCACTCTCCACACTCCTCCTCACTCTCCACACTCCTCCTCACTGCTCCACACTCCTCCTCACTCTCCACACTCCTCCTCACTCTCCACACTCCTCCACACTCCTCCACACTCCTCCTCACTCTCCACACTCCTCCTCACTCTCCACACTCCTCCTCACTCTCCACACTCCTCCTCACTGCTCCTTATTCCTCCTCACTGCTCCACACTCCTCCTCACTCTCCACACTCCTCCTCACTCCACACTCCTCCTCACTCTCCACACTCCTCCTCACTGCTCCTCACTCTCCACACTCCTCCACACTCCTCCTCACTGCTCCACACTCCTCCACACTCCTCCACACTCCTCCTCACTGCTCCACACTCCTCCTCACTCTCCACACTCCTCCTCACTGCTCCACACTCCTCCACACTCCTCCACACTGCCTCCTCACTCACTCTCCACACTCCTCCTCACTCTCCACACTCCTCCTCACTCTCCACACTCCTCCTCACTGCTCCACACTCCTCCACACTCCTCCACACTCCTCCACACTCCTCCACACTCCTCCTCACTCTCCACACTCCTCTACACTCCTCCACACTCCTCCACACTCCTCCTCACTGCTCCACACTCCTCCACACTCCTCCTCACTGCTCCACACTCCTCCTCATTCTCCACACTCCTCCTCACTCCTCCACACTCCTCCACACTCTCCACACTCCTCCTCACTCCTCCACACTCCTCCTCACTGCTCCACACTCCCTCCTCACTCTCCACACTCCTCCTCACTCTCCACACTCCTCCTCACTCTCCACACTCCTCTCACTGCTCCTCACTCCTCTCCTCCTCACACTCCACCTCACTCTCCACACTCCTCCTCACTCTCCACACTCCTCCACACTCCTCCTCACTGCTCCACACTCCTCCACACTCCTCCACACTCCTCCTCACTGCTCCACACTCCTCCTCACTCTCCACACTCCTCCTCACTGCTCCACACTCCTCCACACTCCTCCTCACTCTCCTCCCTCCACTCTCCTCCCACTCCACCTCACTCTCCACACTCCTCCTCACTCTCCACACTCCTCCACACTCCTCCTCACTGCTCCACACTCCTCCTCACTCCTCCACACTCCTCCTCACTCTCCACACTCCTCCTCACCTCTCCACACTCCTCCTCACTGCTCCACACTCCTCCACACTCCTCCACACTCCTCCTCACTGCTCCACACTCCTCCTCACTCTCCACACTCCTCCTCACTCTCCACACTCCTCCTCACTGCTCCACACTCCTCCACACTCCTCCACACTCCTCCACACTCCTCCTCACTCTCCACACTCCTCCTACACTCCTCCACACTCCTCCACACTCCTCCTCACTGCTCCACACTCCTCCACACTCCTCCTCACTGCTCCACACTCCTCCTCATTCTCCACACTCCTCCTCACTCCTCCACACTCCTCCACACTCTCCACACTCCTCCTCACTCCTCCACACTCCTCCTCACTGCTCCACACTCCTCCTCACTCTCCACACTCCTCCTCACTCTCTCCACACTCCTCCTCACTCTCCACACTCCTCCTCACTGCTCCTCACTCCTCCTCACTCCTCCTCACTCTCCACACTCCTCCTCACTCTCCACACTCTGCTCACTCTCCACACTCCTCCTCACTCTCCACACTCCTCCTCACTGCTCCACACTCCTCCTCACTCTCCACACTCCTCCACACTCCTCCTCACTCTCCACACTCCTCCTCACTCTCCACACTCCTCCTCACTGCTCCCACTCTCACTCCTCCTCACTCCTCACTCCTCCACACTCTCCACACTCCTCCTCACTCTCCACACTCCTCCTCACTCTCCACACTCCTCCTCACTCCTCCACACTCCTCCACACTCCTCCTCACTCTCCACACTCCTCCTCACTCTCCTCACTCCTCCTCACTGCTCCACACTCCTCCTCACTCTCCTCACTCCTCCACACTCCTCCACACTCCTCCTCACTGCTCCACACTCCTCCTCACTGCTCCACACTCCTCCTCACTCTCCACACTCCTCCTCACTCTCCACACTCCTCCTCACTCTCCACACTCCCTCCTCACTGCTCCTCACTCCTCCACACTCCTCCACACTCCTCCACACTCCTCCTCACTGCTCCACACTCCTCCACACTCCTCCTCACTCTCCACACTCCTCCTCACTCCTCCACACTCCTCCACACTCCTCCACACTCCTCCACACTCCTCCACACTCCTCCACACTCCTCCTCACTCTCCACACTCCTCCTCACTCTCCACACTCCTCCTCACTCTCCACACTCCTCCTCACTCTCCACACTCCTCCTCACTCTCCACACTCCTCCTCACTGCTCCACACTCCTCCTCACTCTCCTCACTCCTCCTCACTCTCCACACTCCTCCTCACTGCTCCACACTCTCTCACTGCTCCACACTCCTCCTCACTGCTCCACACTCCTCCTCACTCTCCACACTCCTCCTCACTCTCCACACTCCTCCACACTCCTCCACACTCCTCCTCACTCTCCACACTCCTCCTCACTCTCCACACTCCTCCTCACTCTCCACACTCCTCCTCACTCTCCACTACTCCTCCTCACTGCTCCACACTCCTCCTCACTCTCCACACTCCTCCTCACTCTCCACACTCCTCCTCACTCTCCACACTCCTCCTCACTCTCCACACTCCTCCTCACTGCTCCTCACTCTCCACACTCCTCCACACTCCTCCTCACTCCTCCACACTCCTCCTCACTGCTCCACACTCCTCCTCACTGCTCCACACTCCTCCTCACTCTCCACACTCCTCCTCACTCCTGCCACACTCCTCCTCACTGCTCCACACTCCTCCTCACTCTCCACACTCTCCTCACTGCTCCACACTCCTCCACACTCCTCCACACTCCTCCTCACTGCTCCACACTCCTCTACACTCCTCCACACTCCTCCACACTCCTCCTCACTGCTCCACACTCCTCCACACTCCTCCACACTCCTCCTCACTCTCCACACTCCTCCTCACTGCTCCACACTCCTCCACACTCCTCCACACTCCTCCTCACTCTCCACACTCCTCTACACTCCTCCACACTCCTCCACACTCCTCCTCCACTGCTCCACACTCCTCCACACTCTCCACACTCTCCTCATTCTCCACACTCCTCCTCACTCCTCCACACTCCTCCACACTCCTCCTCACTGCTCACACTCCTCCTCACTCTCCACACTCCTCCTCACTGCTCTCACTCTCCTCCTCCACCTCACTCTCCACACTCCTCCTCACTCTCCACACTCCTCCTCACTCTCCACACTCCTCCTCACTCTCCACACTCCTCCTCACTGCTCCACACTCCTCCTCACTCTCCTCACTCCTCCACACTCCTCCACACTCCTCCTCACTCTCCACACTCCTCCTCACTCCTCCACACTCTCCACTCCTCCACACTCTCCACACTCCTCCTCACTCTCCACACTCCTCCTCACTCCTCCACACTCCTCCACACTCCTCCTCACTGCTCCACACTCCTCCTCACTCTCCACACTCCTCCTCACTCTCCACACTCCTCCTCACTCTCCACACTCCTCCTCACTCTCCACACTCCTCCTCACTCTCCACACTCCTCCTCACTGCTCCTCACTCTCCACACTCCTCCTCACTCTCCTCCACACTCCTCCTCACTGCTCCACACTCCTCCACACTCCTCCACACTCCTCCTCACTGCTCCACACTCCTCCTCACTCTCCACACTCCTCCTCACTGCTCCACACTCCTCCACACTCCTCCACACTCCTCCTCACTGCTCCACACTCCTCCACACTCCTCCTCACTGCTCCTCACTCTCCACACTCCTCCTCACTGCTCCACACTCCTCCACACTCCTCCACACTCCTCCTCACTCTCCACACTCCTCCTCACTGCTCCACACTCCTCCACACTCCTCCACACTCCTCCACACTCCTCCACACTCCTCCACACTCCTCCACACTCCTCCTCACTCTCCACACTCCTCTACACTCCTCCACACTCCTCCACACTCCTCCTCACTGCTCCACACTCCTCCACACTCCTCCACACTCCTCCACACTCCTCCACACTCCTCCTCACTCTCCACACTCCTCTACACTCCTCCACACTCCTCCACACTCCTCCTCACTGCTCCACACTCCTCCTCACTCTCCACACTCCTCCTCACTCCTCCACACTCCTCCACACTCTCCACACTCCTCCTCACTCTCCACACTCCTCCTCACTCTCCACACTCCTCCTCACTCCTCCACACTCCTCCACACTCCTCCTCACTCTCCACACTCCTCCTCACTCTCCACACTCCTCCTCACTCTCCACACTCCTCCTCACTCCTCCACACTCCTCCACACTCCTCCTCACTCTCCACACTCCTCCTCACTCTCCTCACTCCTCCTCACTGCTCCACACTCCTCCTCACTCTCCTCACTCCTCCACACTCCTCCTCACTCTCCACACTCCTCCTCACTGCTCCTCACTCTCCACACTCCTCCACACTCCTCCACACTCCTCCACACTCTCCACACTCCTCTACACTCCTCCACACTCCTCCACACTCCTCCTCACTGCTCCACACTCCTCTACACTCCTCCACACTCCTCCACACTCCTCCTCACTGCTCCACACTCCTCCACACTCCTCCACACTCCTCCTCACTGCTCCACACTCCTCCTCACTCTCCACACTCCTCCTCACTCCTCCACACTCCTCCACACTCTCCACACTCCTCCTCACTCTCCACACTCCTCCTCACTCTCCACACTCCTCCTCACTGCTCCACACTCCTCCACACTCCTCCACACTCCTCCACACTCCTCCACACTCCTCCTCACTCTCCACACTCCTCTACACTCCTCCACACTCCTCCACACTCCTCCTCACTGCTCCACACTCCTCCACACTCCTCCACACTCCTCCACACTCCTCCTCACTCTCCACACTCCTCTACACTCCTCCACACTCCTCCACACTCCTCCTCACTGCTCCACACTCCTCCACACTCCTCCACACTCCTCCTCACTCTCCACACTCCTCCTCACTGCTCCACACTCCTCCACACTCCTCCACACTCCTCCTCACTGCTCCACACTCCTCCTCACTGCTCCACACTCCTCCACACTCCTCCACACTCTCCTCCTCACACTCCTCCTCACTCTCCACACTCCTCTACACTCTCCACACTCCTCCACACTCCTCCTCACTCCTCCACACTCCTCCACACTCTCCACACTCCTCCTCACTCTCCACACTCCTCCTCACTCTCCACACTCCTCCTCACTCTCCACACTCCTCCTCACTCTCCACACTCCTCCTCACTCTCCTCACTCCTCCTCACTCCTCCACACTCCTCCACACTCCTCCTCACTCTCCACACTCCTCCTCACTCCTCACTCCTCCTCACTCCTCCTCCACTCCTCCTCCTCACTGCTCCACACTCCTCCTCACTCTCCACACTCCTCCTCACTCTCCACACTCCTCCTCACTCCTCCTCACTCCTCCTCACTCTCCACACTCTCCTCACTCTCCACACTCCTCCTCACTCCTCCACACTCCTCCACACTCCTCCTCACTCTCCACACTCCTCCTCACTCTCCTCACTCCTCCTCACTGCTCCACACTCCTCCTCACTCTCCACACTCCTCCACACTCCTCCACACTCTCCACACTCCTCCTCACTCTCCACACTCCTCCTCACTCTCCACACTCCTCCTCACTCTCCACACTCCTCCTCACTGCTCCACACTCCTCCTCACTGCTCCACACTCCTCCTCACTGCTCCACACTCCTCCTCACTCTCCACACTCCTCCTCACTCTCCACACTCCTCCTCACTGCTCCACACTCCTCCTCACTCTCCACACTCCTCCTCACTCTCCTCACTCCTCCTCACTCTCCACACTCCTCCTCACTCTCCACACTCCTCCTCACTGCTCCTCACTCTCCACACTCCTCCACACTCCTCCACACTGCTCCTCACTCTTCCTCACTCCTCCTCACTCCACCTCACTCTCCACACTCCTCCTCACTCTCCACACTCCTCCTCACTCTCCACACTCCTCCTCACTCTCCACACTCCTCCTCACTGCTCCACACTCCTCCTCACTGCTCCACACTCCTCCACACTCCTCTCCTCACACTGCTCCTCACTCTCCTCACTCCTCCTCACTCCACCTCACTCTCCACACTCCTCCTCACTCTCCACACTCCTCCTCACTCTCCACACTCCTCCTCACTGCTCCTCACTCTCCACACTCCTCCACACTCCTCCACACTGCTCCTCACTCTTCCTCACTCCTCCTCACTCCACCTCACTCTCCACACTCCTCCTCACTCTCCACACTCCTCCTCACTCTCCACACTCCTCCTCACTGCTCCTCACTCTCCTCACTGCTCCACACTCCTCCTCACTGCTCCACACTCCTCCACACTCTCCACACTCCTCCTCACTCTCCACACTCCTCCTCACTCTCCACTCACCTCCTCACTCTCCACACACCTCCTCCACACTCCTCCACACTCCTCCACACTCCTCCTCACTGCTCCACACTCCTCCTCACTGCTCCACACTCCTCCTCACTCTCCACACTCCTCCTCACTCTCCACACTCCTCCTCACTCTCCACACTCCTCCTCACTGCTCCTCACTCTCCACACTCCTCCACACTCCTCCTCACTGCTCCACACTCCTCCACACTCCTCCACACTCCTCCTCACTGCTCCACACTCCTCCTCACTCTCCACACTCCTCCTCACTGCTCCACACTCCTCCACACTCCTCCACACTCCTCCTCACTGCTCCACACTCCTCCTCACTCTCCACACTCCTCCACACTCCTCCACACTCCTCCACACTCCTCCACACTCCTCCACACTCCTCCTCACTCTCCACACTCCCTCTACACTCCTCCACACTCCTCCTCACTGCTCCACACTCCTCCACACTCCTCCACACTCCTCCTCACTGCTCCACACTCCTCCTCACTCTCCACACTCCTCCTCACTCCTCCACACTCCTCCACACTCTCCACACTCCCTCCTCACTCCTCCACACTCCTCCTCACTGCTCCACACTCCTCCTCACTCTCCACACTCCTCCTCACTCTCCACACTCCTCCTCACTGCTCCTCACTCCTCCTCACTCCACCTCACTCTCCACACTCCTCCTCACTCTCCACACTCCTCCTCACTCTCCACACTCCTCCTCACTCTCCACACTCCTCCTCACTGCTCACACTCCTCCTCACTCTCCTCACTCCTCCACACTCCTCCACACTCCTCCTCACTCTCCACACTCCTCCTCACTCTCCTCACTCCTCCTCACTGCTCCACACTCCTCCTCACTCTCCTCACTCCTCTCACTCTCCACACTCCTCCTCACTCTCCACACTCCTCCTCACTCTCCACACTCACACCTCCTCACTCCTCCACACTCCTCCACACTCCTCCTCACTCTCCACACTCCTCCTCACTCTCCTCACTCCTCCTCACTGCTCCACACTCCTCCTCACTCTCCACACTCCTCCACACTCCTCCACACTCCTCCTCACTCTCCACACTCCTCCTCACTCTCCACACTCCTCCTCACTGCTCCACACTCCTCCTCACTCTCCTCACTCTCCACACTCCTCCTCACTCTCCTCACTCCTCCTCACTCTCCACACTCCTCCTCACTCTCCACACTCCTCCTCACTGCTCCACACTCCTCCTCACTGCTCCACACTCCTCCTCACTCTCCACACTCCTCCTCACTCTCCTCACTCCTCCTCACTCTCCACACTCCTCCTCACTGCTCCTCACTCTCCACACTCCTCCACACTCCTCCACACTGCTCCTCACTCTTCCTCACTCTCCACACTCCTCCTCACTCTCCACACTCCTCCACACTGCTCCACACTCCTCCTCACTGCTCCACACTCCTCCTCACTGCTCCACACTCCTCCTCACTCTCCACACTCCTCCTCACTGCTCCACACTCCTCCTCACTCTCCACACTCCTCCTCACTCTCCACACTCCCTCCTCCACTCTCCACACTCCTCCTCACTCTCCACACACCTCCTCAGTCTCCACACTCCTCCTCACTCCTCCTAACTGCTCCACACTCCTCCTCACTGCTCCACACTCCTCCTCACTCTCCACACTCCTCCTCACTCTCCACACTCCTCCTCACTCTCCACACTCCTCCTCACTCCTCCTCACTCTCCACACTCTCCACACTCCTCCTCACTGCTCCACACTCCTCCTCACTGCTCCACACTCCTCCTCACTCTCCACACTCCTCCACACTCTCCACACTCCTCCTCACTCTTCCTCACTCTCAACACTCCTCCTCACTCTCCACACTCTCCACACTCCTCCTCACTGCTCCACACTCCTCCTCACTGCTCCACACTCCTCCTCACTCTCCACACTCCTCCTCACTCTCCACACTCTCCACACTCCTCCTCACTCTCCACACTCCTCCTCACTGCTCCACACTCCTCCTCACTCTCCACACTCCTCCTCACTCTCCACACTCCTCCTCACTCTCCACACTCCTCCTCCCTGCTCCACACTCCTCCTCACTGCTCCACACTCCTCCTCACTGCTCCACACTCCTCCTCACTGCTCCACACTCCTCCTCACTCTCCACACTCCTCCTCACTCTCCACACTCCTCCTCACTCTCCACACTCCTCCTCCCTGCTCCACACTCCTCCTCACTGCTCCACACTCCTCCTCACTCTCCACACTCCTCCTCACTCTCCACACACCTCCTCAGTCTCCACACTCCTCCTCACTCTCCACACACCTCCTCACTCTCCACACTCCTCCTCACTCCTCCTCACTCTCCACACTCCTCCTCACTGCTCCACACTCCTCCTCACTCTCCACACTCCTCCTCACTCTCCACACTCCTCCTCACTCTCCACACTCCTCCTCACTCCTCCACACTCCTCCTCACTCTCCACACTCCTCCTCACTCTCCTCACTCCTCCTCACTCTCCTCACTCCTCCTCACTCTCCACACTCCTCCTCACTCTCCACACTCCTCCTCACTCTCCACACTCCTCCTCACTGCTCCACACTCCTCCTCACTCTCCTCACTCCTCCACACTCCTCCACACTCCTCCTCACTCCTCCTCACTCTCCACACTCCTCCTCACTCTCCACACTCCTCCTCACTGCTCCTCACTCTCCACACTCCTCCACACTCCTCCACACTGCTCCTCACTCTTCCTCACTCTCCACACTCCTCCTCACTCTCCACACTCCTCCTCACTGCTCCACACTCCTCCTGACTGCTCCACACTCCTCCTCACTGCTCCACACTCCTCCTCACTCTCCACACTCCTCCTCCTCACTCTCCACACTCCTCCACACTGCTCCTCACTCTTCCTCACTCTCCACACTCCTCCTCACTCTCCACACTCCTCCTCACTGCTCCACACTCCTCCTCACTCTCCACACTCCTCCTCACTCTCCACACTCCTCCTCACTCTCCACACTCCTCCTCACTGCTCCACACTCCTCCTCACTCTCCACACTCCTCCTCACTCTCCACACTCCTCCTCACTCCTCCACACTCCTCCTCACTCTCCACACTCCTCCTCACTCTCCTCACTCCTCCTCACCTCTCCTCACTCCTCCTCACTCTCCACACCTCTCCTCACTCTCCACACTCCTCCTCACTCTCCACACTCCTCCTCACTGCTCCACACTCCTCCTCACTCTCCTCACTCCTCCACACTCCTCCACACTCCTCCTCACTCCTCCTCACTCTCCACACTCCTCCTCACTCTCCACACTCCTCCTCACTGCTCCTCACTCTCCACACTCCTCCACACTCCTCCACACTGCTCCTCACTCTTCCTCACTCTCCACACTCCTCCTCACTCTCCACACTCCTCCTCACTGCTCCACACTCCTCCTGACTGCTCCACACTCCTCCTCACTGCTCCACACTCCTCCTCACTGCTCCACACTCCTCCTCACTCTCCACACTCCTCCTCACTCTCCACACTCCTCCTCACTCTCCACACTCCTCCTCACTGCTCCACACTCCTCCTCACTCTCCACACTCCTCCTCACTCTCCCCACTCCTCCTCACTCTCCACACACCTCCTCAGTCTCCACACTCCTCCTCACTCTCCACACACCTCCTCACTCTCCACACTCCTCCTCTCTCCTCCTCACTCTCCACACTCTCCACACTCCTCCTCACTGCTCCACACTCCTCCTCACTCTCCACACTCCTCCACACTCTCCACACTCCTCCTCACTCTCCACACTCCTCCTCACTCTCCTCACTGCTCCACACTCCTCCTGACTGCTCCACACTCCTCCTCACTGCTCCACACTCCTCCTCACTCTCCACACTCCTCCTCACTCTCCACACTCCTCCTCACTGCTCCACACTCCTCCTCACTCTCCACACTCCTCCTCACTCTCCCCACTCCTCCTCACTCTCCACACACCTCCTCAGTCTCCACACTCCTCCTCACTCTCCACACACCTCCTCACTCTCCACACTCCTCCTCTCTCCTCCTCACTCTCCACACTCTCCACACTCCTCCTCACTGCTCCACACTCCTCCTCACTCTCCACACTCTCCACACTCCTCCACACTCTCCACACTCCTCCACACTCTTCCTCACTCTCCACACTCCTCCTCACTCTTCCTCACTGCTCCACACTCCTCCTGACTGCTCCACACTCCTCCTCACTGCTCCACACTCCTCCTCACTCTCCACACTCCTCCTCACTCTCCACACTCCTCCTCACTCTCCACACTCCTCCTCACTGCTCCACACTCCTCCTCACTCTCCACACTCCTCCTCACTCTCCCCACTCCTCCTCACTCTCCACACACCTCCTCAGTCTCCACACTCCTCCTCACTCTCCACACACCTCCTCACTCTCCACACACCTCCTCACTCTCCACACTCCTCCTCTCTCCTCCTCACTCTCCACACTCTCCACACTCTCCACACTCCTCCTCACTGCTCCACACTCCTCCTCACTCTCCACACTCCTCCACACTCTCCACACTCCTCCTCACTCTTCCTCACTCTCCACACTCCTCCTCACTCTCCACACTCCTCCTCACTGCTCCACACTCCTCCTCACTGCTCCACACTCCTCCTCACTCTCCACACTCCTCCTCACTCTCCACACTCCTCCTCACTCTCCACACTCCTCCTCACTGCTCCACACTCCTCCTCGCTGCTCCACACTCCTCCTCACTCTCCACACTCCTCCTCACTCTCCACACACCTCCTCAGTCTCCACACACCTCCTCAGTCTCCACACTCCTCCTCAGTCTCCACACTCCTCCTCAGTCTCCACACTCCTCCTCACTCTCCACACACCTCCTCACTCCTCCTCACTCTCCACACTCCTCCTCACTGCTCCACACTCCTCCTCACTCTCCACACTCCTCCTCACTCCTCCACACTCCTCCTCACTCCTCCACACTCCTCCTCACTCTCCACACTCCTCCTCACTCCTCCACACTCCTCCTCACTCTCCACACCTCTCTCCACACTCCTCCTCACTCTCCACACTCTCCACACTCCTCCTCACTCTCCACACTCCTCCTCACTCTCCTCACTCCTCCTCACTCTCCACACTCCTCCTCACTCTCCACACTCCTCCTCACTGCTCCACACTCCTCCTCACTGCTCCACACTCCTCCTCACTCTCCACACTCCTCCTCACTCCTCCTCACTCTCCACACTCCTCCTCACTCCTCCTCACTCTCCACACTCCTCCTCACTCCTCCACACTCCTCCTCACTGCTCCACACTCCTCCTCACTGCTCCACACTCCTCCTCACTCTCCACACTCCTCCTCACTCTCCACACTCCTCCTCACTCCTCCACACTCCTCCTCACTCTCCACACTCCTCCTCACTCCTCCTCACTCTCCACACTCCTCCTCACTCTCCACACACCTCCTCACTCCTCCTCACTCTCCACACTCCTCCTCACTGCTCCACACTCCTCCTCACTCTCCACACTCCTCCTCACTCTCCACACTCCTCCTCACTCCTCCACACTCCTCCTCACTCTCCACACTCCTCCTCACTCCTCCACACTCCTCCTCACTCTCCACACTCCTCCTCACTCTCCACACTCTCCACACTCCTCCTCACTCTCCACACTCCTCCTCACTCTCCTCACTCCTCCTCACTCTCCACACTCCTCCTCACTCTCCACACTCCTCCTCACTGCTCCACACTCCTCCTCACTCTCCACACTCCTCCTCACTCTCCACACTCCTCCTCACTCCTCCTCACTCTCCACACTCCTCCTCACTCTCCACACTCCTCCTCACTGCTCCTCACTCTCCACACTCCTCCACACTCCTCCACACTGCTCCTCACTCTTCCTCACTCTCCACACTCCTCCTCACTCTCCACACTCCTCCACACTGCTCCACACTCCTCCTCACTGCTCCACACTCCTCCTCACTGCTCCACACTCCTCCTCACTCTCCACACTCCTCCTCACTGCTCCACACTCCTCCTCACTCTCCACACTCCTCCTCACTCCTCCTCACTCTCCACACTCCTCCTCACTCTCCACACACCTCCTCAGTCTCCACACTCCTCCTCACTCCTCCTCACTGCTCCACACTCCTCCTCACTGCTCCACACTCCTCCTCACTCTCCACACTCCTCCTCACTCTCCACACACCTCCTCACTCTCCACACTCCTCCTCACTCCTCCTCACTCTCCACACTCCTCCTCACTCTCCACACTCCTCCTCACTGCTCCACACTCCTCCTCACTCTCCACACTCCTCCACACTCTCCACACTCCTCCTCACTCTTCCTCACTCTCCACACTCCTCCTCACTCTCCACACTCTCCACACTCCTCCTCACTGCTCCACACTCCTCCTCACTGCTCCACACTCCTCCTCACTGCTCCACACTCCTCCTCACTGCTCCACACTCCTCCTCACTCTCCACACTCTCCACACTCCTCCTCACTGCTCCACACTCCTCCTCACTGCTCCACACTCCTCCTCACTCTCCACACTCCTCCTCACTCTCCACACTCCTCCTCACACTCCACACTCCTCCTCACTGCTCCACACTCCTCCTCACTCTCCACACTCCTCCTCACTCTCCACACACCTCCTCAGTCTCCACACACCTCCTCAGTCTCCACACTCCTCCTCACTCTCCACACTCCTCCTCACTCTCCACACTCCTCCTCACTCCTCCTCACTCTCCACACTCCTCCTCACTGCTCCACACTCCTCCTCACTCTCCACACTCCTCCTCACTCTCCACACTCCTCCTCACTCCTCCACACTCCTCCTCACTCTCCACACTCCTCCTCACTCTCCTCACTCCTCCTCACTCTCCACACTCCTCCTCACTCTCCACACTCCTCCTCACTCTCCACACTCCTCCTCACTGCTCCACACTCCTCCTCACTCTCCTCACTCCTCCACACTCCTCCACACTCCTCCTCACTCCTCCTCACTCTCCACACTCCTCCTCACTCTCCACACTCCTCCTCACTGCTCCTCACTCTCCACACTCCTCCACACTGCTCCTCACTCTTCCTCACTCTCCACACTCCTCCTCACTCTCCACACTCCTCCTCACTGCTCCACACTCCTCCTCACTGCTCCACACTCCTCCTCACTGCTCCACACTCCTCCTCACTCCTCCACACTCCTCCTCACTGCTCCTCACTCTCCACACTCCTCCTCACTGCTCCACACTCCTCCTCACTCTCCACACTCCTCCTCACTCTCCACACTCCTCCTCACTCTCCACACACCTCCTCAGTCTCCACACTCCTCCTCACTCTCCACACACCTCCTCACTCTCCACACTCCTCCTCACTCCTCCTCACTCTCCACACTCCTCCTCACTGCTCCACACTCCTCCTCACTCTCCACACTCCTCCACACTCTCCACACTCCTCCTCACTCTTCCTCACTCTCCACACTCCTCCTCACTCTCCACACTCCTCCTCACTGCTCCACACTCCTCCTCACTGCTCCACACTCCTCCTCACTGCTCCACACTCCTCCTCACTGCTCCACACTCCTCCTCACTCTCCACACTCCTCCTCACTGCTCCACACTCCTCCTCACTGCTCCACACTCCTCCTCACTCTCCACACTCCTCCTCAGTCTCCACACACCTCCTCAGTCTCCACACTCCTCCTCAGTCTCCACACTCCTCCTCACTCTCCACACACCTCCTCACTCCTCCTCACTCTCCACACTCCTCCTCACTGCTCCACACTCCTCCTCACTCTCCACACTCCTCCTCACTCTCCACACTCCTCCTCACTCCTCCACACTCCTCCTCACTCTCCACACTCCTCCTCACTCCTCCACACTCCTCCTCACTCTCCACACTCCTCCTCACTCTCCACACTCTCCACACTCCTCCACACTCCTCCACACTGCTCCTCACTCCTCCTCACACTCCACACTCCTCCTCACTGCTCCTCACTGCTCCTTACTCCTCCTCACTCTCCTCACTCCTCCTCACTGCTCCACACTCCTCCTCACTCTCCACACTCTCCACTCCACACTCTCCACACTGCTCCTCACTCCTCCTCACACTCCACACTCCTCCTCACTGCTCCTTACTCCTCCTCACTCTCCTCACTCCTCCTCACTGCTCCACACTCCTCCTCACTGCTCCACACTCCTCCTCACTCTCCACACTCCTCCTCACTCTCCTCACTCCTCCTCACTCTCCACACTCCTCCTCACTCTCCACACTCCTCCTCACTGCTCCACACTCCTCCTCACTGCTCCACACTCCTCCTCACTCTCCACACTCCTCCTCACTCTCCTCACTCCTCCTCACTCTCCACACTCCTCCTCACTCTCCACACTCCTCCTCACTGCTCCTCACCCTCCACACTCCTCCACACTCCTCCACACTGCTCCTCACTCTCCCTCACTCTCCACACTCCTCCTCACTCTCCACACTCCTCCACACTGCTCCACACTCCTCCTCACTGCTCCACACTCCTCCTCACTGCTCCACACTCCTCCTCACTCTCCACACTCCTCCTCACTGCTCCACACTCCTCCTCACTCTCCACACTCCTCCTCACTCTCCACACTCCTCCTCACTGCTCCACACTCCTCCTCACTCCTCCACACTCCTCCACACTCTCCACACTCCTCCTCACTCTCCTCACTCCTCCTCACTCTCCACACTCCTCCTCACTCTCCACACTCCTCCTCACTCTCCACACTCCTCCTCACTCTCCACACTCCTCCTCACTGCTCCACACTCCTCCTCACTCCTCCACACTCCTCCACACTCTCCACACTCCTCCTCACTCTCCTCACTCCTCCTCACTCTCCACACTCCTCCTCACTCTCCACACTCCTCCTCACTGCTCCACACTCCTCCTCACTCTCCACACTCTCCACACTCCTCCACACTCTCCACACTCTCCACACTCCTCCACACTCCTCCTCACTGCTCCACACTCCTCCTCACTCTCCACACTCCTCCTCACTCTCCACACTCCTCCTCACTGCTCCACACTCCTCCTCACTCTCCACACTCCTCCTCACTGCTCCACACTCCTCCTCACTCTCCACACTCCTCCTCACTGCTCCACACTCCTCCTCACTCTCCACACTCCTCCTCACTCTCCACACTCCTCCTCACTCCTCCTCACTCTCCACACTCCTCCTCACTGCTCCACACTCCTCCTCACTCTCCACACTCTCCAAACTCTCCACACTCCTCCTCACTCTTCCTCACTCTCCACACTCCTCCTCACTCTCCACACTCCTCCTCACTGCTCCACACTCCTCCTCACTGCTCCACACTCCTCCTCACTGCTCCACACTCCTCCTTACTCTCCACACTCCTCCTCACACTCCACACTCCTCCTCACTGCTCCACACTCCTCCTCACTGCTCCACACTCCTCCTCACTGCTCCACACTCCTCCTCACTCTCCACACTCCTCCTCACTCTCCACACACCTCCTCACTGCTCCACACTCCTCCTCACTCTCCACACTCCTCCTCACTGCTCCTCACCCTCCACACTCCTCCACACTCCTCCACACTGCTCCTCACTCTTCCTCACTCTCCACACTCCTCCTCACTCTCCACACTCCTCCTCACTGCTCCACACTCCTCCTCACTGCTCCACACTCCTCCTCACTGCTCCACACTCCTCCTCACTCCTCCTCACTCTCCACACTCCTCCTCACTGCTCCACACTCCTCCTCACTCTCCACACTCCTCCTCACTCTCCACACTCCTCCTCACTCTCCACACTCCTCCTCACTGCTCCACACTCCTCCTCACTCCTCCACACTCCTCCACACTCTCCACACTCTCCACACTCGTCCTCACTCTCCACACTCCTCCTCACTCTCCACACTCCTCCTCACTGCTCCACACTCCTCCTCACTGCTCCACACTTCTCCTCACTCTCCACACTCCTCCTCACTCTCCTCACTCCTCCTCACTTCCCACACTCCTCCTCACTCTCCACACTCCTCCTCACTGCTCCTCACTCTCCACACTCCTCCACACTCCTCCACACTCCTCCACACTGCTCCTCACTCTTCCTCACTCTCCACACTCTCCACACTCTCCACACTCCTCCACACTGCTCCACACTCCTCCACACTCTCCACACTCTCCACACTCCTCCTCACTCTCCACACTCCTCCTCACTCTCCACACTCCTCCTCACTCTCCACACTCCTCCACACTGCTCCACACTCCTCCTCACTGCTCCACACTCCTCCTCACTCTCCACACTCCTCCTCACTGCTCCACACTCCTCCTCACTCTCCACACTCCTCCTCACTCTCCACACTCCTCCTCACTCTCCACACTCCTCCTCACTCTCCACACATCTCCTCACTCTCCACACTCCTCCTCACTCCTCCTCACTCTCCACACTCCTCCTCACTGCTCCACACTCCTCCTCACTCTCCACACTCCTCCAAACTCTCCACACTCCTCCTCACTCTTCCTCACTCTCCACACTCCTCCTCACTCTCCACACTCCTCCTCACTGCTCCACACTCCTCCTCACTGCTCCACACTCCTCCTCACTGCTCCACACTCCTCCTCACTCTCCACACTCCTCCTCACTCTCCACACTCCTCCTCACTCTCCACACTCCTCCTCACTCTCCACACATCTCCTCACTCTCCACACTCCTCCTCACTCCTCCTCACTCTCCTCACTCCTCCTCACTCTCCACACTCCTCCTCACTGCTCCACACTCCTCCTCACTCTCCACACTCCTCCAAACTCTCCACACTCCTCCTCACTCTTCCTCACTCTCCACACTCCTCCTCACTCTCCACACTCCTCCTCACTGCTCCACACTCCTCCTCACTGCTCCACACTCCTCCTCACTGCTCCACACTCCTCCTCACTCTCCACACTCCTCCTCACTCTCCACACTCCTCCTCACACTCCACACTCCTCCTCACTGCTCCACACTCCTCCTCACTGCTCCACACTCCTCCTCACTGCTCCACACTCCTCCTCACTCTCCACACTCCTCCTCACTCTCCACACACCTCCTCACTGCTCCACACTCCCTCCTCACTCTCCACACCCTCCTCACTCTCCACACTCCTCCTCACTCTCCACACTCCTCCTCACACTCCACACTCCTCCTCACTCTCCACACTCCTCCTCACTCTCCACACTCCTCCTCACTCTCCACACTCCTCCTCACTCTCCACACTCCTCCTCACACCCCACACTCCTCCTCACTGCTCCACACTCCTCCTCACTCTCCACACTCCTCCTCACTCCTCCTCACTCTCCACACTCCTCCTCACTGCTCCACACTCCTCCTCACTCTCCACACTCCTCCTCACTCTCCACACTCCTCCTCACTCCTCCACACTCCTCCTCACTCCTCCACACTCCTCCTCACTCTCCTCACTCCTCCTCACTCTCCACACTCCTCCTCACTCTCCACACTCCTCCTCACTCTCCACACTCCTCCTCACTGCTCCACACTCCTCCTCACTCTCCTCACTCCTCCACACTCCTCCACACTCCTCCTCACTCTCCACACTCCTCCTCACTCCTCCTCACTCCTCCTCACTCTCCACACTCCTCCTCACTGCTCCACACTCCTCCTCACTCTCCTCACTCCTCCACACTCCTCCACACTCCTCCTCACTCTCCACACTCCTCCTCACTCCTCCTCACTCTCCACACTCCTCCTCACTCTCCACACTCCTCCTCACTGCTCCTCACTCTCCACACTCCTCCACACTGCTCCTCACTCTTCCTCACTCTCCACACTCCTCCTCACTCTCCACACTCCTCCTCACTGCTCCACACTCCTCCTCACTCTCCACACTCCTCCTCACTCTCCACACTCCTCCTCACTCTCCACACTCCTCCTCACTCTCCACACTCCTCCTCACTGCTCCACACTCCTCCTCACTCTCCACACTCCTCCTCACTCTCCACACTCCTCCTCACTCTCCACACTCCTCCTCAGTCTCCACACACCTCCTCAGTCTCCACACTCCTCCTCACTCTCCACACACCTCCTAACTCTCCACACTCCTCCACACTCCTCCTCACTCTCCACACTCCTCCTCACTCTCCACACACCTCCTCAGTCTCCACACTCCTCCACACTCTCCACACTCCTCCTCACTCTTCCTCACTCTCCACACTCCTCCTCACTCTCCACACTCCTCCTCACTGCTCCACACTCCTCCTCACTCTCCACACTCCTCCTCACTCTCCACACTCCTCCTCACTCTCCACACTCCTCCTCACTGCTCCACACACCTCCTCAGTCTCCACACTCCTCCTCAGTCTCCACACTCCTCCTCACTCTCCACACTCCTCCTCACTCTCCACACACCTCCTCACTCCTCCTCACTCTCCACACTCCTCCTCACTGCTCCACACTCCTCCTCACTCTCCACACTCCTCCTCACTCTCCACACTCCTCCTCACTCCTCCACACTCCTCCTCACTCTCCACACTCCTCCTCACTCTCCACACTCCTCCACACTCCTCCACACTCCTCCTCACTCCTCCTCACACTCCACACTCCTCCTCACTGCTCCTCACTGCTCCTTACTCCTCCTCACTCTCCTCACTCTCCACACTCCTCCTCACTCTCCACACTCCTCCTCACTCCTCCACACTCCTCCTCACTCTCCACACTCCTCCTCACTCTCCACACTCCTCCACACTCCTCCACACTGCTCCTCACTCCTCCTCACACTCCACACTCCTCCTCACTGCTCCTCACTGCTCCTTACTCCTCCTCACTCTCCTCACTCCTCCTCACTCTCCACACTCCTCCTCACTGCTCCACACTCCTCCTCACTGCTCCACACTCCTCCTCACTGCTCCACACTCCTCCTCACTCTCCACACTCCTCCTCACTCTCCACACTCCTCCTCACTGCTCCACACTCCTCCTCACTCTCCTCACTCCTCCTCACTCCTCCACACTCCTCCTCACTCCTCCTCACTCTCCACACTCCTCCTCACTCTCCACACTCCTCCTCACTGCTCCTCACTCTCCACACTCCTCCACACTCCTCCACACTGCTCCTCACTCTTCCTCACTCTCCACACTCCTCCTCACTGCTCCACACTCCTCCTCACTCTCCACACTCCTCCTCACTCTCCACACTCCTCCTCACTCCTCCACACTCCTCCTCACTCTCCACACTCCTCCTCACTCTCCACACTCCTCCACACTCCTCCACACTGCTCCTCACTCCTCCTCACACTCCACACTCCTCCTCACTGCTCCTCACTGCTCCTTACTCCTCCTCACTCTCCTCACTCTCCACACTCCTCCTCACTCTTCCTCACTCTCCACACTCCTCCTCACTCTCCACACTCCTCCTCACTGCTCCACACTCCTCCTCACTGCTCCACACTCCTCCTCACTGCTCCACACTCCTCCTCACTCCTCCTCACTCTCCACACTCCTCCTCACTGCTCCACACTCCTCCTCACTCTCCACACTCCTCCTCACTCTCCACACTCCTCCTCACTCTCCACACACCTCCTCAGTCTCCACACTCCTCCTCACTCTCCACACACCTCCTCACTCTCCACACTCCTCCTCACTCCTCCTCACTCTCCACACTCCTCCTCACTGCTCCACACTCCTCCTCACTCTCCACACTCCTCCACACTCTCCACACTCCTCCTCACTCTTCCTCACTCTCCACACTCCTCCTCACTCTCCACACTCCTCCTCACTGCTCCACACTCCTCCTCACTGCTCCACACTCCTCCTCACTCTCCACACTCCTCCTCACTCTCCACACTCCTCCTCACTCTCCACACTCCTCCTCACTGCTCCACACTCCTCCTCACTCTCCACACTCCTCCTCACTGCTCCACACTCCTCCTCACTCTCCACACTCCTCCTCAGTCTCCACACACCTCCTCAGTCTCCACACTCCTCCTCAAACTCCACACTCCTCCTCACTCTCCACACACCTCCTCACTCCTCCTCACTCTCCACACTCCTCCTCACTGCTCCACACTCCTCCTCACTCTCCACACTCCTCCTCACTCTCCACACTCCTCCTCACTCCTCCACACTCCTCCTCACTCTCCACACTCCTCCTCACTCTCCACACTCCTCCTCACTCTCCACACTCTCCACACTCCTCCACACTCCTCCACACTGCTCCTCACTCCTCCTCACACTCCACACTCCTCCTCACTGCTCCTCACTGCTCCTTACTCCTCCTCACTCTCCTCACTCCTCCTCACTCTCCACACTCCTCCTCACTGCTCCACACTCCTCCTCACTGCTCCACACTCCTCCTCACTCTCCACACTCCTCCTCACTCTCCACACTCCTCCTCACTCTCCACACTCCTCCTCACTCTCCACACTCCTCCTCACTGCTCCACACTCCTCCTCACTGCTCCACACTCCTCCTCACTCTCCACACTCCTCCTCACTCTCCTCACTCCTCCTCACTCTCCACACTCCTCCTCACTCTCCACACTCCTCCTCACTGCTCCTCACCCTCCACACTCCTCCACACTCCTCCACACTGCTCCTCACTCTTCCTCACTCTCCACACTCCTCCACACTCCTCCTCACTCTCCACACTCCTCCTCACTGCTCCACACTGCTCCACACTGCTCCACACTCCTCCTCACTGCTCCACACTCCTCCTCACTGCTCCACACTCCTCCTCACTCTCCACACTCCTCCTCACTGCTCCACACTCCTCCTCACTCTCCACACTCCTCCTCACTCTCCACACTCCTCCTCACTGCTCCACACTCCTCCTCACTCCTCCACACTCCTCCACACTCTCCACACTCCTCCACACTCTCCACACTCCTCCACACTCTCCACACTCCTCCTCACTCTCCACACTCCTCCTCACTGCTCCACACTCCTCCTCACTGCTCCACACTCCTCCTCACTCTCCTCACTCCTCCTCACTCTCCACACTCCTCCTCACTCTCCACACTCCTCCTCACTGCTCCTCACTCTCCTCACTCTCCACACTCTCCACACTCCTCCACACTCTCCACACTCCTCCACACTGCTCCACACTCCTCCTCACTGCTCCACACTCCTCCTCACTCTCCTCACTCCTCCTCACTCTCCACACTCCTCCTCACTCTCCACACTCCTCCTCACTGCTCCTCACTCTCCTCACTCTCCACACTCTCCACACTCCTCCACACTCTCCACACTCCTCCTCACTGCTCCACACTCCTCCTCACTGCTCCACACTCCTCCTCACTCTCCTCACTCCTCCTCACTCTCCACACTCCTCCTCACTCTCCACACTCCTCCTCACTGCTCCTCACTCTCCTCACTCTCCACACTCTCCACACTCCTCCACACTCTCCACACTCCTCCACACTGCTCCACACTCCTCCACACTGCTCCACACTCCTCCTCACTGCTCCACACTCCTCCACACTCTCCACACTCCTCCACACTCTCCACACTCCTCCACACTGCTCCACACTCCTCCTCACTGCTCCACACTCCTCCTCACTCTCCACACTCCTCCTCACTGCTCCACACTCCTCCTCACTCTCCACACTCCTCCTCACTCCCCACACTCCTCCTCACTCTCCACTCATCTCCTCACTCTCCACACTCCTCCTCACTCCTCCTCACTCTCCACACTCCTCCTCACTCTCCACACTCCTCCTCACTCTCCACACTCCTCCTCACTGCTCCACACTCCTCCTCACTCTCCACACTCCTCCTCACTCCCCACACTCCTCCTCACTCTCCACTCATCTCCTCACTCTCCACACTCCTCCTCACTCCTCCTCACTCTCCACACCCCTCCTCACTGCTCCACACTCCTCCTCACTCTCCACACTCCTCCAAACTCTCCACACTCCTCCACACTCCTCCTCACTCTCCACACTCCTCCTCACTCTCCACACTCCTCCTCACTGCTCCACACTCCTCCTCACTGCTCCACACTCCTCCTCACTGCTCCACACTCCTCCTCACTGCTCCACACTCCTCCTCACTGCTCCACACTCCTCCTCACTCTCCACACTCCTCCTCACTCTCCACACACCTCCTCACTGCTCCACACTCCTCCTCACTCTCCACACTCCTCCTCACTGCTCCTCACCCTCCACACTCCTCCACACTCCTCCACACTCCTCCTCACTGCTCCACACTGCTCCTCACTCTTCCTCACTCTCCACACTCCTCCTCACTCTCCACACTCCTCCTCACTGCTCCACACTCCTCCTCACTGCTCCACACTTCTCCTCACTCTCCACACTCCTCCTCACTCTCCTCACTCCTCCTCACTCTCCACACTCCTCCTCACTCTCCACACTCCTCCTCACTGCTCCTCACTCTCCACACTCCTCCACACTCCTCCACACTCCTCCACACTGCTCCTCACTCTTCCTCACTCTCCACACTCTCCACACTCTCCACACTCCTCCACACTCTCCACACTGCTCCACACTCCTCCACACTGCTCCACACTCCTCCACACTCTCCACACTCCTCCACACTCCTCCACACTCCTCCTCACTGCTCCACACTCCTCCACACTCTCCACACTCCTCCTCACTCTCCACACTCCTCCTCACTCTCCACACTCCTCCTCACTCTCCACACTCCTCCACACTGCTCCACACTCCTCCACACTGCTCCACACTCCTCCTCACTGCTCCACACTCCTCCTCACTGCTCCACACTCCTCCTCACTCTCCACACTCCTCCTCACTGCTCCACACTCCTCCTCACTCTCCACACTCCTCCTCACTCTCCACACTCCTCCTCACTCTCCACACTCCTCCTCACTCTCCACACTCCTCCTCACTCTCCTCACTCTCCACACATCTCCTCACTCTCCACACTCCTCCTCACTCCTCCTCACTGCTCCACACTCCTCCTCACTCTCCACACTCCTCCTCACTCCTCCTCACTGCTCCACACTGCTCCACACTCCTCCTCACTCTCCACACTCCTCCAAACTCTCCACACTCCTCCTCACTCTTCCTCACTCTCCACACTCCTCCTCACTCTCCACACTCCTCCTCACTGCTCCACACTCCTCCTCACTGCTCCACACTCCTCCTCACTGCTCCACACTCCTCCTCACTCTCCACACTCCTCCTCACACTCCACACTCCTCCTCACACTCCACACTCCTCCTCACTCTCCACACTCCTCCTCACTCTCCACACTCCTCCTCACTCTCCACACACCTCCTCACTGCTCCACACTCCTCCTCACTCTCCACACTCCTCCTCACTCTCCACACTCCTCCTCACTCTCCACACTCCTCCTCACTCTCCACACTCCTCCTCACTCTCCTCACTCCTCCTCACTCTCCACACTCCTCCTCACTCTCCACACTCCTCCTCACTCTCCACACTCCTCCTCACTGCTCCACACTCCTCCTCACTCTCCTCACTCCTCCACACTCCTCCACACTCCTCCTCACTCTCCACACTCCTCCTCACTCCTCCTCACTCTCCACACTCCTCCTCACTCTCCACACTCCTCCTCACTGCTCCACACTCCTCCTCACTCTCCTCACTCCTCCACACTCCTCCACACTCCTCCACACTCCTCCTCACTCTCCACACTCCTCCTCACTCCTCCTCACTCTCCACACTCCTCCTCACTCTCCACACTCCTCCTCACTGCTCCTCACTCTCCACACTCCTCCACACTGCTCCTCACTCTTCCTCACTCTCCACACTCCTCCTCACTGCTCCACACTCCTCCTCACTGCTCCACACTCCTCCTCACTGCTCCACACTCCTCCTCACTGCTCCACACTCCTCCTCACTCTCCACACTCCTCCTCACTGCTCCACACTCCTCCTCACTCTCCACACTCCTCCTCACTCTCCACACTCCTCCTCACTCTCCACACACCTCCTCAGTCTCCACACTCCTCCTCACTCTCCACACACCTCCTCACTCTCCACACTCCTCCTCACTGCTCCACACTCCTCCTCACTCTCCACACTCTCCACACTCCTCCTCACTGCTCCACACTCCTCCTCACTGCTCCACACTCCTCCTCACTCTCCTCACTCTCCACCTCACTCTCCACACTCCTCCTCACTGCTCCACACTCCTCCTCACTGCTCCACACTCCTCCACACTCTCCACACTCCTCCTCACTCTTCCTCACTCTCCACACTCCTCCTCACTCTCCACACTCCTCCTCACTGCTCCACACTCCTCCTCACTCTCCACACTCCTCCTCACTCTCCACACTCCTCCTCACTCTCCACACTCCTCCTCACTGCTCCACACACCTCCTCAGTCTCCACACTCCTCCTCAGTCTCCACACTCCTCCTCACTCTCCACACACCTCCTCACTCCTCCTCACTCTCCACACTCCTCCTCACTGCTCCACACTCCTCCTCACTCTCCACACTCCTCCTCACTGCTCCACACTCCTCCTCACTCTCCACACTCCTCCTCACTCCTCCACACTCTCCACACTCCTCCACACTCCTCCACACTGCTCCTCACTCCTCCTCACACTCCACACTCCTCCTCACTGCTCCTCACTCTCCTCACTCCTCCTCACTCTCCACACTCCTCCTCACTGCTCCACACTCCTCCTCACTGCTCCACACTCCTCCTCACTGCTCCACACTCCTCCTCACTCTCCACACTCCTCCTCACTCTCCACACTCCTCCTCACTGTTCCACACCCCTCCTCACTCTCCACACTCCTCCTCACTCTCCACACTCCTCCTCACTGCTCCACACTCCTCCTCACTCCTCCTCACTGTTCCACACCCCTCCTCACTCTCCACACTCCTCCTCACTCTCCTCACTCCTCCTCACTCTCCACACTCCTCCTCACTCTCCACACTCCTCCTCACTGCTCCACACTCCTCCTCACTGCTCCACACTCCTCCTCACTCTCCACACTCCTCCTCACTCTCCACACTCCTCCTCACTGTTCCACACCCCTCCTCACTCTCCACACTCCTCCTCACTCTCCACACTCCTCCTCACTGCTCCACACTCCTCCTCACTCTCCACACTCCTCCTCACTGCTCCACACTCCTCCTCACTGCTCCACACTCCTCCTCACTCTCCACACTCCTCCTCACTCTCCACACTCCTCCTCACTGTTCCACACCCCTCCTCACTCTCCACACTCCTCCTCACTCCTCCACACTCCTCCTCACTCTCCACACTCCTCCTCACTCTCCACACTCCTCCACACTCCTCCACACTGCTCCTCACTCCTCCTCACACTCCACACTCCTCCTCACTGCTCCTCACTGCTCCTTACTCCTCCTCACTCTCCTCACTCCTCCTCACTCTCCACACTCCTCGTCACTGCTCCACACTCCTCCTCACTGCTCCACACTCCTCCTCACTGCTCCACACTCCTCCTCACTCTCCACACTCCTCCTCACTCTCCACACTCCTCCTCACTGTTCCACACCCCTCCTCACTCTCCACACTCCTCCTCACTCTCCACACTCCTCCTCACTGCTCCACACTCCTCCTCACTCTCCACACTCCTCCTCACTGCTCCACACTCCTCCTCACTGCTCCACACTCCTCCTCACTCTCCACACTCCTCCTCACTCTCCACACTCCTCCTCACTGTTCCACACCCCTCCTCACTCTCCACACTCCTCCTCACTCTCCACACTCCTCCTCACTGCTCCACACTCCTCCTCACTCCTCCTCACTCTCCACACTCCTCCTCACTGTTCCACACCCCTCCTCACTCTCCACACTCCTCCTCACTCTCCTCACTCCTCCTCACTCTCCACACTCCTCCTCACTGCTCCACACTCCTCCTCACTCTCCACACTCCTCCTCACTGCTCCACACTCCTCCTCACTCTCCACACTCCTCCTCACTCTCCACACTCCTCCTCACTGTTCCACACCCCTCCTCACTCTCCACACTCCTCCTCACTCTCCACACTCCTCCTCACTCTCCACACTCCTCCTCACTGCTCCACACTCCTCCTCACTCTCCACACTCCTCCTCACTCCTCCACACTCCTCCTCACTCCTCCACACTCCTCCTCACTCCTCCACACTGCTCCTCACTCCTCCTCACTCTCCACACCCCTCCTCACTCTCCACACTCCTCCTCACTGCTCCACACTCCTCCTCACTCTCCACACTCCTCCTCACTGCTCCACACTCCTCCTCACTCTCCACACTCCTCCTCACTGCTCCACACTCCTCCACACTGCTCCTCACTCCTCCTCACTCTCCACACTCCTCCGCACTCTCCACACTCCTCCTCACTGCTCCTCACTCTCCACACTCCTCCTCACTGCTCCACACTCCTCCTCACTCTCCACACTCCTCCACACTCCTCCTCACTCTCCTCACTCCTCCTCACTCTCCTCACTCCTCCTCACTCCTCCTCACTCTCCACACTCCTCCTCACTCTCCACACTCCTCCACACTCCTCCTCACTCTCCACACTCCTCCTCACTCTCCACACTCCTCCTCACTCTCCACACTCCTCCTCACTCTCCACACTCCTCCTCACTCTCCACACTCCTCCTCACTCCTCCTCACTGCTCCACACTCCTCCTCACTCTCCACACTCCTCCTCACTCTCCACACTCCTCCACACTCCTCCTCACTCTCCACACTCCTCCTCACTGCTCCACACTCCTCCTCACTCTCCACACTCCTCCTCACTCTCCACACTCCTCCACACTCCTCCTCACTCTCCACACTCTCCACACTCTCCACACTCCTCCTCACTGCTCCACACTCCTCCTCACTCTCCACACTCCTCCACACTCCTCCACACTCCTCCTCACTGCTCCACACTCCTCCACACTCCTCCTCACTCTCCTCACTCCTCCTCACTCTCCCTCACACTCCACACTCCTCCTCACTGCTCCTCACTCTCCACACTCCTCCTCACTCTCCTCACTCCTCCTCACTCTCCTCACTCCTCCTCACTCTCCACACTCCTCCTCACTCTCCACACTCCTCCTCACTCTCCACACTCCTCCTCACTCTCCACACTCCTCCTCACTCCTCCTCACTCTCCACACTCCTCCTCACTCTCCACACTCCTCCACACTCCTCCTCACTCTCCACACTCCTCCTCACTCTCCACACTCCTCCTCACTGCTCCACACTCCTCCTCACTCTCCACACTCCTCCTCACTCTCCACACTCCTCCTCACTCTCCACACTCCTCCACACTCCTCCTCACTCTCCACACTCCTCCTCACTGCTCCACACTCCTCCTCACTCTCCACACTCCTCCTCACTCTCCACACTCCTCCACACTCCTCCTCACTCTCCACACTCTCCACACTCCTCCTCACTGCTCCACACTCCTCCTCACTCTCCACACTCCTCCACACTCCTCCTCACTCCTCCTCACTGCTCCACACTCCTCCACACTCCTCCACACTCCTCCACACTCCTCCACACTCCTCCACACTCTCCACACTCCTCCACACTCCTCCACACTGCTCCACACTCCTCCACACTCCTCCACACTCTCCACACTCCTCCTCACGCTCCACACTCCTCCTCACTCTCCACACTCCTCCTCACTCCTCCACACTCCTCCTCACTGCTCCACACTCCTCCTCACTCTCCACACTCCTCCTCACTGCTCCACACTCCTCCTCACTCTCCACACTCCTCCTCACTCTCCACACTCCTCCTCACTCTCCACACTCCTCCTCCCTCTCCACACTCCTCCTCACTGCTCCTTATTCCTCCTCACTCTCCACACTCCTCCTCACTGCTCCACACTCCTCCTCACTCTCCACACTCCTCCTCACTGCTCCTTATTCCTCCTCACTGCTCCACACTCCTCCTCACTCTCCACACTCCTCCTCACTCTCCACACTCCTCCTCACTGCTCCACACTCCTCCTCACTCTCCACACTCCTCCTCACTGCTCCTTATTCCTCCTCACTGCTCCACACTCCTCCTCACTCTCCACACTCCTCCTCACTCTCCACACTCCTCCTCACTCTCCACACTCCTCCTCACTCTCCACACTCCTCCTCACTCTCCACACTCCTCCTCACTGCTCCTTATTCCTCCTCACTCTCCACACTCCTCCTCACTGCTCCACACTCCTCCTCACTGCTCCACACTCCTCCTCACTCTCCACACTCCTCCTCACTGCTCCACACTCCTCCTCACTCTCCACACTCCTCCTCACTCTCCACACTCCTCCTCACTGCTCCTTATTCCTCCTCACTCTCCACACTCCTCCTCACTGCTCCACACTCCTCCTCACTCTCCACACTCCTCCTCACTGCTCCTTATTCCTCCTCACTGCTCCACACTCCTCCTCACTCTCCACACTCCTCCTCACTCTCCACACTCCTCCTCACTCTCCACACTCCTCCTCACTGCTCCACACTCCTCCTCACTCTCCACACTCCTCCTCACTCTCCACACTCCTCCTCACTGTTCCACACTCCTCCTCACACTCCACACTCCTCCTCACTGCTCCTTATTCCTCCTCACTCTCCACACTCCTCCTCACTCTCCACACTCCTCCTCACTCTCCACACTCCTCCACACTGCTCCTTATTCCTCCTCACTCTCCACACTCCTCCTCACTCTCCACACTCCTCCTCACTCTCCACACTCCTCCACACTGCTCCTTATTCCTCCTCACTCTCCACACTCCTCCTCACTCTCCACACTCCTCCTCACTCTCCACACTCCTCCACACTGCTCCTTATTCCTCCTCACTCTCCACACTCCTCCTCACTCTCCACACTCCTCCTCACTCCTCCTCACTCTCCACACTCCTCCTCACTGCTCCACACTCCTCCTCACTGCTCCACACTCCTCCTCACTGCTCCACACTCCTCCTCACTCTCCACACTCCTCCTCACTCTCCACACTCCTCCTCACTCTCCACACTCCTCCTCACTCTCCACACTCCTCCTCACTCTCCACACTCCTCCTCACTGCTCCACACTCCTCCTCACTCTCCACACTCCTCCTCACTCTCCACACTCCTCCTCACTGCTCCTTATTCCTCCTCACTCTCCACACTCCTCCTCACTCTCCACACTCCTCCTCACTGCTCCACACTCCTCCTCACTGCTCCACACTCCTCCTCACTCTCCACACTCCTCCTCACTGCTCCTTATTCCTCCTCACTCTCCACACTCCTCCTCACTCTCCACACTCCTCCACACTGCTCCACACTCCTCCTCACTGCTCCACACTCCTCCACACTGCTCCACACTGCTCCACACTGCTCCACACTCTCCACACTCCTCCTCACTGCTCCACACTCCTCCTCACTGCTCCACACTCCTCCTCACTCTCCACACTCCTCCACACTGCTCCTTATTCCTCCTCACTCTCCACACTCCTCCTCACTGCTCCACACTCCTCCTCACTGCTCCACACTCCTCCTCGCTCTCCACACTCCTCCTCACTGCTCCACACTCCTCCTCACTCCTCCTCGCTCTCCACACTCCTCCTCACTGCTCCACACTCCTCCTCACTCCTCCTCGCTCTCCACACTCCTCCTCACTCTCCACACTCCTCCTCACTCCTCCTCACTCCTCCTCACTCCTCCTCACTCTCCACACTCTCCACACTCCTCCTCACTCCTCCTCACTCTCCACACTCCTCCTCACTCTCCACACTCCTCCTCACTCGCCACACTCCTCCTCACTCGCCACACTCCTCCTCACTCGCCACACTCCTCCTCACTCGCCACACTCCTCCTCACTCGCCACACTCCTCCTCACTCGCCACACTCCTCCTCACTCGCCACACTCCTCCTCACTCGCCACACTCCTCCTCACTCTCCACACTCCTCCTCACTCTCCACACTCCTCCTCACTCTCCACACTCCTCCTCACTGCTCCACACTCCTCCTCACTCTCCACACTCCTCCACACTCCTCCTCACTCTCCACACTCCTCCTCACTCTCCACACTCCTCCTCACTCCTCCACACTCCTCCTCACTCTCCACACTCCTCCTCACTCCTCCACACTCCTCCACACTCCTCCACACTCGCCACACTCCTCCTCACTCGCCACACTCCTCCTCACTCGCCACACTCCTCCTCACTCGCCACACTCCTCCTCACTGCTCCACACTCCTCCTCACTCTCCACACTCCTCCTCACTCTCCACACTCCTCCTCACTGCTCCACACTCCTCCTCACTGCTCCACACTCCCCCTCACTGCTCCTCACCCTCCACACTCCCCCTCACTCTCCACACTCCTCCTCACTCTCCACACTCCTCCTCACTCTCCTCACTCCTCCTCACTCTCCACACTCCTCCTCACTGCTCCTCACTCCTCCTCACTCTCCACACTCCTCCTCACTCTCCACACTCCTCCTCACTGCTCCACACTCCTCCTCACTGCTCCACACTCCTCCTCACTGCTCCACACTCCTCCTCACTGCTCCACACTCCTCCTCACTCTCCACACTCCTCCTCACTCTCCACACTCCTCCTCACTCTCCACACTCCTCCTCACTCTCCACACGCCTCCTCACTGCTCCACATTCCTCCTAAATGAAGAGGCTTTTATTCTCCCGGGTTTAGGTGGTCAGTTTGTGCTGCATGATGAAAGGTTCGGATAGCAGGATGGAGGGAAACTGTTGTCATTGGAGAGAATGGTAGAACCGGGGTTGTGGGGGAAGGGGGCATCATGTTACAATTGGAGCCAGGCCCACTGGCAAGCCATCAGCAAGCATTTCCTGACATAAAACCCAGTGATGATTGGCAACTTCCACACCTCGACCCAGTCTGGCAACCTGCGGACACTGAACATTCCCAAACTGAGATTGACGCTTGAGAAAGGTTGGGGGAAATCAGAGGATTAGGATCATGCTGTAACTGCAGCTGAAAGACTGACCTGCCATAACCTCAAAACCTGAGAGAGTAAAGAGCTAACCATCCCCTGAGCATCCTGGCCAGATTTGTACCTGCTCTCCAGGGTACACCATCCACAGTGGGCATCGTCTGCTGCGAGGCACTCCTGGCATGTCAGGTACTGGCCACATGTAGCGACCTTCACCCGACTAACCTGTCGAAAGCAAAGGTGCAAAAGTGAGAGGTGGACTGGGGAAAGACCACTGGGAGGAATCAAAGGGCATGGGGCAGAGATAGCCAGTAAATGACCAGGCAGGGTGGCCAATGGGAACCCACACAGTAACAGGATCCCTGCATCACTCATTGAATGGGCAGAGTGACCAATGGGAATCCACACAGTGACAGGATCCCCTGATCAGTCACTGGCCAGGTGGGGTGACCAATGACAACCCACATAGTGACAAGATCCCACAATGACACAATGAGGCAGAGTGAAGTCACGGCTGGTTGGTTAGTCTTGCAGAACGGGCCACCTCTGATGGAGATGGACTTGTTATTGCTGATAATACACAGGGCGAGGGCAGCCAGGATCAGTCAGAGCACAGGTTAAAGCAGTGGCAACATAAATACTGGAAACTCAATAGGCAGCCTACAGATCCCCAGGAGTGAATTACACAACTGGACTCTAATCGAAAGGTTCGGGGCAATTATATATAGAATAACAGATATCTGGAGGTGAGCTATAGATGGGAATCTAATTGAAGGCATCAGGGGGCTTCTATATAAAACAGCAGATACCTGGAAATGTATTACAGATTGCAATCAAATCAATGGAGTTCGGGGGGTTATGTATTGAGTAACAGATATCCAGGAGTGAGTTACAGGCGGGACTCTAATCGAGTGGTTCAAGGTGGTTTATATATAGAATCCTGGTTTGTATATATATATATATATATATAGATCCTCACTTTCCGCTCACCTGGTATGTTGTCATAACATAGAGGTAGCTCTCATCCGCAGGGTCGAAGTGCATGATATGGTGCACAGCCTCGCCTGGTGCCAGGTGCAACAGTTCCCTCTTCACGATTGACAGGTTACTGCGCAGATTGAGCTGGAAGGATAAGGTTCAACGGTGAGGACAACAGTAGTCACTTCATGCAGAAAGAGACCCAAAGGGCCCAGAGCTTTATGTGACTTCACCTCAGGCAAGTTCCTGGCCTGCCAGCAGGACTGAGACAGCTCTGATCAGATACTGCATCCAGTGGGACTGACCAGGACCATCACCACCACCTCCAACCCCATCACCAACCCGTCCAACCCCATCACCAACCCCTCCAACCCCATCACCAACCCCTCCAACCCCATCACCACCTCCTCCAACCCCATCACCAACTCCTCCAAAACCAACACCAACCCCTCCAACCCCATCACCAACCCCGCCAACCCCATCACCAACCCCTCCAACCCCATCACCAACCCCTCCAACCCCATCACCAACTCCTCCAACCCCATCACCAACCCCTCCAACCCCATCACCAACTCCTCCAACCCCATCACCAACCCGTCCAACCCCATCACCAACCCCTCCAACCCCATCACCAACCCCTCCAACCCCATCACCACCTCCTCCAACCCCATCACCAACTCCTCCAAAACCAACACCAACCCCTCCAACCCCATCACCAACCCCTCCAACCCCATCACCAACCCCTCCAACCCCATCACCAACTCCTCCAAACCCAACACCAACCCCTCCAACCCCATCACCACCTCCTCTAACCCCATCACCACCTCCTCCAACCCCATCACCAACTCCTCCAACCCCATCACCAACCCCTCCAACCCCATCACCACCTCCTCCAACCCCATCACCAACCCCTCCAACCCATCACCAACTCCTCCAACCCCATCACCAACTCCTCCAACCCCATCACCAACCCCTCCTACCCCATCAACAACCCCTCCAACCCCATCACCAACTCCTCCAACCCCATCACCAACTCCTCCAACCCCATCACCACCTCCTCCAACCCCATCACCACCTCCTCCAACCCCATCACCAACTCCTCCAACCACATCGCCAAGTCCTCCAACCCCATCACCAACTCCTCCAACCCCATCACCACCTCCTCCAACCCCATCACCAACCCCTCCAACCCCATCACCAACCCCTCCAACCCCATCACCAACCCCTCCAAAACCAACACAAATCCCTCCAACCCCATCACCACCTAGTCCAACCCCATCACCAACCCCTCCAACCCCATCACCACCTCGTTCAACCCCATCACCACCTCCTCCAACCCCATCACCACCTCCTCCAACCCCATCACCAACCCCTCCAACCCCATCACCAACCCCTCCAACCCCATCACCACCTACTCCAACCCCATCACCAACCCCTCCAACCCCATCACCAACTCCTCCAACCCCATCACCAACTCCTCCAAAACCAACATCAACCCCTCCAACCCCATCACCAACTCCTCCAACCCCATCGCCAACCCCTCCAACCCCATCACCAACCCCTCCAACCCCATCACGACCTCCTCCAACCACATCACCAACTCCTCCAACCCCATCACCACCTCCTCCAACCCCATCACCAACCCCTCCAACCCCATCACCAACCCCTCCAACCCCATCACCACCTCCTCCAACCCCATCACCAACCCCTCCAACCCCATCACCAACCCCTCCAACCCCATCACCAACTCCTCCAACCCCATCACCAACCCCTCCAACCCCATCACCACCTCCTCCAACCCCATCACCAACTCCTCCAACCCCATCACCAACCCCTCCAACCTCATCACCACCTCCTCCAACCCCATCACCAACCCCTCCAACCCCATCACCAACCCCTCCAACCCCATCACCACCTCCTCCAACCCCATCACCAACCCCCCCAACCCCATCACCAACTCCTCCAACCCCATCACCAACCCCTCCAACCCCATCACCAACTCCTCCAACCCCATCACCAACTCCTCCAACCCCATCACCAACCCCTCCAACCCCATCACCAACCCCTCCAACCCCATCACCACCTCCTCCAACCCCATCACCAACTCCTCCAACCCCATCACCAACCCCTCCAACCCCATCACCAACCCCTCCAACCCCATCACCAACCCCTCCAACCCCATCACCACCTCCTCCAACCCCATCACCAACTCCTCCAACCCCATCACCAACCCCTCCAACCCCATCACCAACTCCTCCAACACCATCACCAACCCCTCCAAGCCCATCACCAACCACTCCAACCCCATCACCAACTCCTCCAACCCCATCAGCAACTCATCCAATCCCATCACCACCTCCTCCATCCCCATCACCAACCCCTCCAACCCCATCACCAACTCCTCCAACCCCATCACCAACCCCTCCAACCCCAGCACCAACCCCTCCAACACCATCACCACCTCCTCCAACCCCATCACCAACCCCTCCAACCCCATCACCAACCCCTCCAACCCCATCACCATCTCCTCCAACCCCATCACCACCTCCTCCAACCCCATCACCAACCCCTCCAAGCCCATCACCAACCACTCCAACCCCATCACCAACTCCTCCAACCCCATCAGCAACTCATCCAATCCCATCACCACCTCCTCCATCCCCATCACCAACCCCTCCAACCCCATCACCAACTCCTCCAACCCCATCACCAACCCCTCCAACCCCATCACCAACCCCTCCAACCCCAGCACCAACCCCTCCAACACCATCACCACCTCCTCCAACCCCATCACCAACCCCTCCAACCCCATCACCAACCCCTCCAACCCCATCACCATCTCCTCCTACCCCATCACCAACTCCTCCAAACCCATCACCAACCCCTCCAACCCCATCACCACCTCCTCCAACCCCATCATCACCTCCTCCAACCCCATCACCAACTCCTCCAAACCCATCACGAACTCCTCCAACCCCATCACCAACTCCTCCAACCCCATCACCAACCCCTCCAACCCCATCACCAACCCCTCCAACCCCATCACCAACCCCTCCAACCCCATCACCACCTCCTCCAACCCCATCACCACCTCCTCCAACCCCATCACCACCTCCTCCAACCCCATCACCAACTCCTCCAACCCCATCACCAACTCCTCCAACCCCATCACCAACCCCTCCAACCCCATCACCACCTCCTCCAACCCCATCACCAACTCCTCCAAAACCAACACCAACCCCTCCAACCCCATCACCAACCCCTCCAACCCCATCACCAACCCCTCCAACCCCATCACCAACCCCTCCAACCCCATCACCACCTCCTCCAACCCCATCACCACCTCCTCCAACCCCATCACCAACTCCTCCAACCCCATCACCAACCCCTCCAACCCCATCACCACCTCCTCCAACCCCATCACCACCTCCTCCAACCCCATCACCAACTCCTCCAACCCCATCACCAACCCCTCCAACCCCATCACCACCTCCTCCAACCCCATCACCAACTCCTCCAACCCCATCACCAACCCCTCCAACCCCATCACCAACCCCTCCAACCCCATCACCACCTCCTCCAACCCCATCACCAACTCCTCCAACCCCATCACCAACCCCTCCAACCCCATCACCAACTCCTCCAACACCATCACCAACCCCTCCAAGCCCATCACCAACCACTCCAACCCCATCACCAACTCCTCCAACCCCATCAGCAACTCATCCAATCCCATCACCACCTCCTCCAACCCCATCACCAACCCCTCCAACCCCATCACCAACTCCTCCAACCCCATCACCAACCCCTCCAACGCCGTTAACAACCCCTCCAACCCCATCACCACCTCCTCCAACCCCATCACCAACCCCATCACCAACCCCTCCAACCCCATCACCATCTCCTCCAACCCCATCACCAACTCCTCCAACCCCATCACCAACCCCTCCAACCCCATCACCACCTCCTCCAACCCCATCATCACCTCCTCCAACCCCATCACCAACTCCTCCAAACCCATCACGAACTCCTCCAACCCCATCACCAACTCCTCCAACCCCATCACCAACCCCTCCAACCCCATCACCAACCCCTCCAACCCCATCACCACCTCCTCCAACCCCATCACCACCTCCTCCAACCCCATCACCACCTCCTCCAACCCCATCACCACCTCCTCCAACCCCATCACTACCTCCTCCAACCCCATCACCACCTCCTCCAACCCCATCACCAACCCCTCCAACCCCATCACCAACCCCTCCAACCCCATCACCAACCCCTCCAACCCCATCACCAACCCCTCCAAAACCAACACCAACCCCTCCAACCCCATCACCAACTCCTCCAACACCATCACCAACCCCTCCAACCCCATCACCAACCCCTCCAACCCCATCACCACCTCCTCCAAGCCCATCACCACCTCCTCCAACCCCGTCACCACCTCCTCCAACCCCAACACCAACCCCTCCAACCCCATCAGCAACTCCTCCAACCCCATCACCAACTCCTCCAACCCCATCACCACCTCCTCCAACCCCATCACCAACCCGTCCAACCCCATCACCACCCCCTCCAACCCCATCACCAACCCCATCACCACCTCCTCCAACCCCATCACCCCCTCCTCCAACCCATCACCGCCTCCTCCAACCCCATCACCACCTCCTCCAACCCCATCACCACCTCGTCCAACCCCATCACCACCTCCTCCAACCCCATCACCAACCCCTCCAACCCCATCACCAACCCCTCCAACCCCATCACCAACTCCTCCAACACCATCACCAACCCCTCCAACCCCATCACCACCTCCTCCAACCCCATCACCAACCCCTCCAACCCCATCACCAACTCGTCCAACCCCATCACCACCTCCTCCAACCCCATCACCAACTCCTCCAACACCATCACCAACCCCTCCAACCCCATCACCACCTCCTCCAACCCCATCACCAACCCCTCCAACCCCATCACCAACTCCTCCAACCCCATCACCACCTCCTCCAACCCCATCACCAACTCCTCCAACCCCATCACCAACTCCTCCAACCCCATCACCACCTCCTCCAACCCCATCACCACCTCCTCCAACCCCATCACCAACCCCTCCAACCCCATCACCAACCCCTCCAAAACCAACACCAACCCGTCCAACCCCATCACCACCTCCTCCAACCCCATCACCAAACCCTCCAACCCCATCACCACCTCCTCCAACCCCATCACCAACCCCTCCAACCCCATCACCAACCCCTCCAACCCCATCACCAACCCCTCCAACCCCATCACCACCTCCTCCAACCCCATCACCAACTCCTCCAAAACCAACACCAACCCCTCCAACCCCATCACCAACCCCTCCAACCCCATCACCAACCCCTCCAACCCCATCACCAACCCCTCCAACCCCATCACCAACCCCTCCAACCCCATCACCACCTCCTCCAACCCCATCACCACCTCCTCCAACCCCATCACCAACCCCTCCAACCCCATCACCAACCCCTCCAACCCCATCACCACCTCCTCCAACCCCATCACCACCTCCTCCAACCCCATCACCAACTCCTCCAACCCCATCACCAACCCCTCCAACCCCATCACCACCTCCTCCAACCCCATCACCAACTCCTCCAACCCCATCACCAACCCCTCCAACCCCATCACCAACCCCTCCAACCCCATCACCACCTCCTCCAACCCCATCACCAACTCCTCCAACCCCATCACCAACCCCTCCAACCCCATCACCAACTCCTCCAACACCATCACCAACCCCTCCAAGCCCATCACCAACCACTCCAACCCCATCACCAACTCCTCCAACCCCATCAGCAACTCATCCAATCCCATCACCACCTCCTCCAACCCCATCACCAACCCCTCCAACCCCATCTCCAACTCCTCCAACCCCATCACCAACCCCTCCAACCCCATCACCAACCCCTCCAACCCCATCACCACCTCCTCCAACCCCATCACCAACCCCATCACCAACCCCTCCAACCCCATCACCATCTCCTCCAACCCCATCACCAACTCCTCCAACCCCATCACCAACCCCTCCAACCCCATCACCACCTCCTCCAACCCCATCATCACCTCCTCCAACCCCATCACCAACTCCTCCAAACCCATCACGAACTCCTCCAACCCCATCACCAACTCCTCCAACCCCATCACCAACCCCTCCAACCCCATCACCAACCCCTCCAACCCCATCACCACCTCCTCCAACCCCATCACCACCTCCTCCAACCCCATCACCACCTCCTCCAACCCCATCACCACCTCCTCCAACCCCATCACCACCTCCTCCAACCCCATCACCACCTCCTCCAACCCCATCACCAACCCCTCCAACCCCATCACCAACCCCTCCAACCCCATCACCAACCCCTCCAAAACCAACACCAACCCCTCCAACCCCATCACCAACTCCTCCAACACCATCACCAACCCCTCCAACCCCATCACCAACCCCTCCAACCCCATCACCACCTCCTCCAAGCCCATCACCACCTCCTCCAACCCCGTCACCACCTCCTCCAACCCCAACACCAACCCCTCCAACCCCATCAGCAACTCCTCCAACCCCATCACCAACTCCTCCAACCCCATCACCACCTCCTCCAACCCCATCACCAACCCGTCCAACCCCATCACCACCCCCTCCAACCCCATCACCAACCCCATCACCACCTCCTCCAACCCCATCACCCCCTCCTCCAACCCATCACCGCCTCCTCCAACCCCATCACCACCTCCTCCAACCCCATCACCACCTCCTCCAACCCCATCACCACCTCCTCCAACCCCATCACCAACCCCTCCAACCCCATCACCAACCCCTCCAACCCCATCACCAACTCCTCCAACCCCATCACCAACCCCTCGAACCCCATCACCACCTCCTCCAACCCCATCACCAACCCCTCCAACCCCATCACCAACTCGTCCAACCCCATCACCACCTCCTCCAACCCCATCACCAACTCCTCCAACCCCATCACCACCTCCTCCAACCCCATCACCACCTCCTCCAACCCCATCACCAACTCCTCCAACCCCATCACCAACTCCTCCAACCCCATCACCACCTCCTCCAACCCCATCACCACCTCCTCCAACCCCATCACCAACCCCTCCAACCCCATCACCAACTCCTCCAACCCCATCACCAACCCCTCCAACCCCATCACCAACCCCTCCAACCCCATCACCAACTCCTCCAACCCCATCACCAACCCCTCCAACCCCATCACCAACTCCTCCAACCCCATCACCACCTCCTCCAACCCCATCACCAACCCCTCCAACCCCATCACCAACCCCTCCAAAACCAACACCAACCCGTCCAACCCCATCACCACCTCCTCCAACCCCATCACCAAACCCTCCAACCCCATCACCACCTCCTCCAACCCCATCACCAACCCCTCCAACCCCATCACCAACCCCTCCAACCCCATCACCAACCCCTCCAAAACCAACACCAACCCGTCGAACCCCATCACCACCTCCTCCAACCCCATCACCAACCCCTCCAACCCCATCACCAACCCCTCCAACCCCATCACCAACCCCTCCAACCCCATCACCACCTCCTCCAACCCCATCACCACCTCCTCCAACCCCATCACCACCTCCTCCAACCCCATCACCAACCCCTCCAAGACCAACACCAACCCCACCAACCCCATCACTACCTCCTCCAACCCCATCACCAACCCCTCCAACTCCATCACCAACTCCTCCAACCCCATCACCACCTCCTCCAACCCCATCACCACCTCCTCCAACCCCATCACCACTTCCTCCAACCCCATCACCAACCCCTCCAACCCCATCACCAACCCCTCCAACCCCATCACCAACTCCTCCAACCCCATCACCAACCCCTCCAACCCCATCACCACCTCCTCCAACCCCATCACCACCTCCTCCAACCCCATCACCAACTCCTCCAACCCCATCACCAACCCCTCCAACCCCATCACCAACCCCTCCAACCCCATCACCAACCCCTCCAACCCCATCACCAACCCCTCCAACCCCATCACCACCTCCTCCAACCCCATCACCAACCCGTCCAACCCCATCACCACCTCCTCCAACCCCATCACCAACCCGTCCAACCCCATCACCAACCCGTCCAACCCCATCACCAACCCCTCCAACCCCATCACCAACCCCTCCAACCCCATCACCAACCCCTCCAACCCCATCACCAACCCCTCCAACCCCATCACCAACCCCTCCAACCCCATCACCAACCCCTCCAACCCCATCACCACCTCCTCCAACCCCATCACCACCTCCTCCAACCCCATCACCAACTCCTCCAACCCCATCACCACCTCCTCCAACCCCATCACCACCTCCTCCAAAACCAACATCAACCCCTCCAACCCCATCACCAACCCCTCCAACCCCATCACCAACCCCTCCAAAACCAACACCAACCCCTCCAACCCCATCACCAACTCCTCCAACACCATCACCAACCCCTCCAACCCCATCACCAACCCCTCCAACCCCATCACCAACCCCTCCAACCCCATCACCAACCCCTCCAACCCCATCACCAACCCTTCCAACCCCAACACCAACCCCTCCAACCCCATCACCAACCCCTCCAAAACCAACACCAACCCCTCCAACCCCATCACCAACTCCTCCAACACCATCACAAACCCCTCCAACCCCATCACCAACCCCTCCAACCCCATCACCAACTCCTCCAACCCCATCACCACCTCCTCCAACCCCATCACCAACTCCTCCAACCCCATCACCAACCCCTCCAACCCCATCACCAACCCCTCCAACACCATCACCACCTCCTCCAACCCCATCACCACCTCCTCCAACCCCATCACCAACTCCTCCAACCCCATCACCAACCCCTCCAACCCCATCACCAACCCCTCCAACCCCATCACCAACCCCTCCAACCCCATCACCAACCCCTCCAACCCCATCACCACCTCCTCCAACCCCATCACCAACCCGTCCAACCCCATCACCAACCCCTCCAACCCCATCACCAACCCCTCCAACCCCATCACCAACCCCTCCAACCCCATCACCACCTCCTCCAACCCCATCACCAACCCCTCCAACCCCATCACCAACCCCTCCAACCCCATCACCAACCCGTCCAACCCCATCACCAACCCCTCCAACCCCATCACCAACCCCTCCAACCCCATCACCAACCCCTCCAACCCCATCACCAACCCCTCCAACCCCATCACCACCTCCTCCAACCCCATCACCAACTCCTCCAACCCCATCACCAAACCCCCCAACCCCAGCACCAACCCCTCCAACCCATCACCACCTCCTCCAACCCCATCACCAACTCCTCCAACCCCATCACCAAACCCTCCAACCCCATCACCAACCCCTCCAACCCCATCACCACCTCCTCCAACCCCATCACCAACCCCTCCAACCCCATCACCAACTCCTCCAACCCCATCACCAACTCCTCCAACCCCATCACCAACCCCTCCAACCCCATCACCAACTCCTCCAACCCCATCACCAACCCCTCCAACCCCATCACCAACCCCTCCAACCCCATCACCACCGCCTCCAACCCCATCACCAACTCCTCCAACCCCATCACCAACCCCTCCAAAAACAACACAAACCCCTCCAACCCGATCACCACCTCCTCCAACCCCAACACCAACCCCTCCAAAACCAACACCAACTCCTCCAATCCCATCACCAACCCCTCCAACCCCATCACCAACCCCTCCAACCCCATCACCACCTCCTCCAACCCCATCACCAACCCCTCCAACACCATCACCAACCCCTCCAACCCCATCACCAACCCCTCCAACCCCATCGCTACCTCCTCCAACCCCATCACCAACCCCTCCAACCCCATCACCAATCCCTCCAACCCCATCACCACCTCCTCCAACCCCATCACCAACTCCTCCAACTCCATCACCAACCCCTCCAACCCCATCACCAACCCCTCCAACCCCATCACCACCTCCTCCAACCCCATCACCACCTCCTCCAACCCCATCACCACCTCCTCCAACCCCATCACCAACCCCTCCAAACCCATCACCACCTCCTCCAACCCCATCACCAACTCCTCCAACACCATCACCAACCCCTCCAACCCCATCACCACCTCCTCCAACCCCATCACCAACCCCTCCAACCCCATCACCAACTCCTCCAACCCCATCACCACCTCCTCCAACCCCATCACCAACTCCTCCAACCCCATCACCAACTCCTCCAACCCCATCACCACCTCCTCCAACCCCATCACCACCTCCTCCAACCCCATCACCAACCCCTCCAACCCCATCACCAACCCCTCCAAAACCAACACCAACCCGTCCAACCCCATCACCACCTCCTCCAACCCCATCACCAAACCCTCCAACCCCATCACCACCTCCTCCAACCCCATCACCAACCCCTCCAACCCCATCACCAACCCCTCCAACCCCATCACCAACCCCTCCAACCCCATCACCACCTCCTCCAACCCCATCACCAACTCCTCCAAAACCAACACCAACCCCTCCAACCCCATCACCAACCCCTCCAACCCCATCACCAACCCCTCCAACCCCATCACCAACCCCTCCAACCCCATCACCAACCCCTCCAACCCCATCACCACCTCCTCCAACCCCATCACCACCTCCTCCAACCCCATCACCAACCCCTCCAACCCCATCACCAACCCCTCCAACCCCATCACCACCTCCTCCAACCCCATCACCACCTCCTCCAACCCCATCACCAACTCCTCCAACCCCATCACCAACCCCTCCAACCCCATCACCACCTCCTCCAACACCATCACCAACCCCTCCAAGCCCATCACCAACCACTCCAACCCCATCACCAACTCCTCCAACCCCATCAGCAACTCATCCAATCCCATCACCACCTCCTCCAACCCCATCACCAACCCCTCCAACCCCATCTCCAACTCCTCCAACCCCATCACCAACCCCTCCAACCCCATCACCAACCCCTCCAACCCCATCACCACCTCCTCCAACCCCATCACCAACCCCATCACCAACCCCTCCAACCCCATCACCATCTCCTCCAACCCCATCACCAACTCCTCCAACCCCATCACCAACCCCTCCAACCCCATCACCACCTCCTCCAACCCCATCATCACCTCCTCCAACCCCATCACCAACTCCTCCAAACCCATCACGAACTCCTCCAACCCCATCACCAACTCCTCCAACCCCATCACCAACCCCTCCAACCCCATCACCAACCCCTCCAACCCCATCACCACCTCCTCCAACCCCATCACCACCTCCTCCAACCCCATCACCACCTCCTCCAACCCCATCACCACCTCCTCCAACCCCATCACCACCTCCTCCAACCCCATCACCACCTCCTCCAACCCCATCACCACCTCCTCCAACCCCATCACCAACCCCTCCAACCCTATCACCAACCCCTCCAACCCCATCACCAACCCCTCCAACCCCATCACCAACCCCTCCAAAACCAACACCAACCCCTCCAACCCCATCACCAACTCCTCCAACACCATCACCAACCCCTCCAACCCCATCACCAACCCCTCCAACCCCATCACCACCTCCTCCAAGCCCATCACCACCTCCTCCAACCCCGTCACCACCTCCTCCAACCCCAACACCAACCCCTCCAACCCCATCAGCAACTCCTCCAACCCCATCACCAACTCCTCCAACCCCATCACCACCTCCTCCAACCCCATCACCAACCCGTCCAACCCCATCACCACCCCCTCCAACCCCATCACCAACCCCATCACCACCTCCTCCAACCCCATCACCCCCTCCTCCAACCCATCACCGCCTCCTCCAACCCCATCACCACCTCCTCCAACCCCATCACCACCTCCTCCAACCCCATCACCACCTCCTCCAACCCCATCACCAACCCCTCCAACCCCATCACCAACCCCTCCAACCCCATCACCAACTCCTCCAACCCCATCACCAACCCCTCGAACCCCATCACCACCTCCTCCAACCCCATCACCAACCCCTCCAACCCCATCACCAACTCGTCCAACCCCATCACCACCTCCTCCAACCCCATCACCAACTCCTCCAACCCCATCACCACCTCCTCCAACCCCATCACCACCTCCTCCAACCCCATCACCAACTCCTCCAACCCCATCACCAACTCCTCCAACCCCATCACCACCTCCTCCAACCCCATCACCACCTCCTCCAACCCCATCACCAACCCCTCCAACCCCATCACCAACTCCTCCAACCCCATCACCAACCCCTCCAACCCCATCACCAACCCCTCCAACCCCATCACCAACTCCTCCAACCCCATCACCAACCCCTCCAACCCCATCACCAACTCCTCCAACCCCATCACCACCTCCTCCAACCCCATCACCAACTCCTCCAACCCCATCACCAACTCCTCCAACCCCATCACCACCTCCTCCAACCCCATCACCACCTCCTCCAACCCCATCACCAACCCCTCCAACCCCATCACCAACCCCTCCAAAACCAACACCAACCCGTCGAACCCCATCACCACCTCCTCCAACCCCATCACCAACCCCTCCAACCCCATCACCAACCCCTCCAACCCCATCACCAACCCCTCCAACCCCATCACCACCTCCTCCAACCCCATCACCACCTCCTCCAACCCCATCACCACCTCCTCCAACCCCATCACCAACCCCTCCAAGACCAACACCAACCCCACCAACCCCATCACTACCTCCTCCAACCCCATCACCAACCCCTCCAACTCCATCACCAACTCCTCCAACCCCATCACCACCTCCTCCAACCCCATCACCACCTCCTCCAACCCCATCACCACTTCCTCCAACCCCATCACCAACCCCTCCAACCCCATCACCAACCCCTCCAACCCCATCACCAACCCCTCCAACCCCATCACCAACCCCTCCAACCCCATCACCAACTCCTCCAACCCCATCACCAACCCCTCCAACCCCATCACCACCTCCTCCAACCCCATCACCACCTCCTCCAACCCCATCACCAACTCCTCCAACCCCATCACCAACCCCTCCAACCCCATCACCAACCCCTCCAACCCCATCACCAACCCCTCCAACCCCATCACCAACCCCTCCAACCCCATCACCACCTCCTCCAACCCCATCACCAACCCGTCCAACCCCATCACCACCTCCTCCAACCCCATCACCAACCCGTCCAACCCCATCACCAACCCCTCCAACCCCATCACCAACCCCTCCAACCCCATCACCAACCCCTCCAACCCCATCACCAACCCCTCCAACCCCATCACCAACCCCTCCAACCCCATCACCAACCCCTCCAACCCCATCACCACCTCCTCCAACCCCATCACCACCTCCTCCAACCCCATCACCAACTCCTCCAACCCCATCACCACCTCCTCCAACCCCATCACCACCTCCTCCAAAACCAACATCAACCCCTCCAACCCCATCACCAACCCCTCCAACCCCATCACCAACCCCTCCAAAACCAACACCAACCCCTCCAACCCCATCACCAACTCCTCCAACACCATCACCAACCCCTCCAACCCCATCACCAACCCCTCCAACCCCATCACCAACCCCTCCAACCCCATCACCAACCCCTCCAACCCCATCACCAACCCTTCCAACCCCAACACCAACCCCTCCAACCCCATCACCAACCCCTCCAAAACCAACACCAACCCCTCCAACCCCATCACCAACTCCTCCAACACCATCACAAACCCCTCCAACCCCATCACCAACCCCTCCAACCCCATCACCAACTCCTCCAACCCCATCACCACCTCCTCCAACCCCATCACCAACTCCTCCAACCCCATCACCAACCCCTCCAACCCCATCACCAACCCCTCCAACCCCATCACCACCTCCTCCAACCCCATCACCACCTCCTCCAACCCCATCACCAACTCCTCCAACCCCATCACCAACCCCTCCAACCCCATCACCAACCCCTCCAACCCCATCACCAACCCCTCCAACCCCATCACCAACCCCTCCAACCCCATCACCACCTCCTCCAACCCCATCACCAACCCGTCCAACCCCATCACCAACCCCTCCAACCCCATCACCAACCCCTCCAACCCCATCACCAACCCCTCCAACCCCATCACCACCTCCTCCAACCCCATCACCAACCCCTCCAACCCCATCACCAACCCCTCCAACCCCATCACCAACCCGTCCAACCCCATCACCAACCCCTCCAACCCCATCACCAACCCCTCCAACCCCATCACCAACCCCTCCAACCCCATCACCAACCCCTCCAACCCCATCACCACCTCCTCCAACCCCATCACCAACTCCTCCAACCCCATCACCAAACCCCCCAACCCCATCACCAACCCCTCCAACCCATCACCACCTCCTCCAACCCCATCACCAACTCCTCCAACCCCATCACCAAACCCTCCAACCCCATCACCAACCCCTCCAACCCCATCACCACCTCCTCCAACCCCATCACCAACCCCTCCAACCCCATCACCAACTCCTCCAACCCCATCACCAACTCCTCCAACCCCATCACCAACCCCTCCAACCCCATCACCAACTCCTCCAACCCCATCACCAACCCCTCCAACCCCATCACCAACCCCTCCAACCCCATCACCACCCCCTCCAACCCCATCACCAACTCCTCCAACCCCATCACCAACCCCTCCAAAAACAACACAAACCCCTCCAACCCGATCACCACCTCCTCCAACCCCAACACCAACCCCTCCAAAACCAACACCAACTCCTCCAATCCCATCACCAACCCCTCCAACCCCATCACCAACCCCTCCAACCCCATCACCACCTCCTCCAACCCCATCACCAACCCCTCCAACACCATCACCAACCCCTCCAACCCCATCACCAACCCCTGCAACCCCATCGCTACCTCCTCCAACCCCATCACCAACCCCTCCAACCCCATCACCAATCCCTCCAACCCCATCACCACCTCCTCCAACCCCATCACCAACTCCTCCAACTCCATCACCAACCCCTCCAACCCCATCACCAACCCCTCCAACCCCATCACCACCTCCTCCAACCCCATCACCACCTCCTCCAACCCCATCACCACCTCCTCCAACCCCATCACCAACCCCTCCAAACCCATCACCACCTCCTCCAACCCCATCACCACCTCCTCCAACCCCATCACCAACCCCTCCAACCCCATCACCAACTCCTCCAACCCCATCACCACCTCCTCCAACCCCATCACCACCTCCTCCAACCCCATCACCAACTCCTCCAACCCCATCACCACTTCCTCCAACCCCATCACCAACTCCTCCAACCTCATCACCAACCCCTCCAAAACCAACACCAACCCCTCCAACCCCATCACCAACTCCTCCAACACCATCACCAACCCCTCCAACCCCATCACCAACCCCTCCAACCCCATCACCAACCCCTCCAACCCCATCACCAACCCCTCCAACCCCATCACCAACCCCTCCAACCCCATCACCAACCCTTCCAACCCCAACACGAACCCCTCCAACCCCATCACCAACCCCTCCAAAACCAACACCAACCCCTCCAACCCCATCACCAACTCCTCCAACACCATCACCAACCCCTCCAACCCCATCACCAACCCCTCCAACCCCATCACCAACTCCTCCAACCCCATCACCACCTCCTCCAACCCCATCACCAACCCCTCCAACCCCATCACCAACCCCTCCAACCCCATCACCAACTCCTCCAACACCATCACCAACCCCTCCAACCCCATCACCAACCCCTCCAACCCCATCACCAACCCCTCCAACCCCATCACCAACTCCTCCAACCCCATCACCACCTCCTCCAACCCCATCACCAACCCCTCCAACCCCATCACCAACTCCCCCAACCCCATCACCACCTCCTCCAACCCCATCACCAACTCCTCCAACCCCATCACCAACCCCTCCAACCCCATCACCAACCCCTCCAACCCCATCACCAACCCCTCCAACCCCATCACCAACTCCTCCAACCCCATCACCACCTCCTCCAACCCCATCACCAACTCCTCCAACCCCATCACCAACTCCTCCAACCCCATCACCAACCCCTCCAACCCCATCACCAACCCCTCCAACCCCATCACCAACCCCTCCAACCCCATCACCAACTCCTCCAACCCCATCACCAACCCCTCCAACCCCATCACCAACCCCTCCAACCCCATCACCACCCCCTCCAACCCCATCACCACCTCCTCCAACCCCATCACCAACCCCTCCAAAAACAACACCAACCCCTCCAACCCGATCACCACCTCCTCCAACCCCAACACCAACCCCTCCAAAACCAACACCAACTCCTCCAATCCCATCACCAACCCCTCCAACCCCAACACCAACCCCTCCAAAACCAACACCAACTCCTCCAATCCCATCACCAACCCCTCCAACCCCATCACCAACCCCTCCAACCCCATCACCACCCCCTCCAACCCCATCACCACCTCCTCCAACCCCATCACCAACCCCTCCAAAAACAACACCAACCCCTCCAACCCGATCACCACCTCCTCCAACCCCAACACCAACCCCTCCAAAACCAACACCAACTCCTCCAATCCCATCACCAACCCCTCCAACCCCAACACCAACCCCTCCAAAACCAACACCAACTCCTCCAATCCCATCACCAACCCCTCCAACCCCATCACCAACCCCTCCAACCCCATCACCACCTCCTCCAACCCCATCACCAACCCCTCCAACCCCATCACCAACCCCTCCAACCCCATCACCAACCCCTCCAACCCCATCGCTACCTCCTCCAACCCCATCACCAACCCCTCCAACCCCATCACCAACCCCTCAAACCCCATCACCACCTCCTCCAACCCCATCACCAACCCCTCCAACCCCATCACCAACTCCTCCAACCCCATCACCAACTCCTCCAACCACATCACCACCTCCTCCAACCCCATCACCAAGCCCTCCAACCCCATCACCATCTCCTCCAACCCCATCACCACCTCCTCCAACCCCATCACCAACCCCTCCAACCCCATCACCACCTCCTCCAACCCCATCACCAACCCCTCCAACCCTATCACCAACCCCTCCAACCCCATCACCAACCCCTCCAACCCCATCACCACCTCCTCCAACCCCATCACCAACCCCTCCAACCCCATCACCAACCCCTCCAACCCCATCACCAACTCCTCCAACACCATCACCAAGCCCTCCAACCCCATCACCAAGCCCTCCAACCCCATCACCAACTCCTCCAACCCCATCACCAACCCCTCCAACCCCATCACCAACCCCTCCAACCCCATCACCAACCCCTCCAAAACCAACACCAACCCCTCCAACCCCATCACCAACTCCTCCAACCCCATCACCAACCCCTCCAACCCCATCACCAACCCCTCCAATTCCATCACCAACTCCTCCAACCCCATCACCAACTCCTCCAACCCCATCACCACCTCCTCAAACCCCATCACCAACTCCTCCAACCCCATCACCAACCCCTCCAACCCCTCCAACCACATCACCAACCCCTCCAACCCCATCACCAACCCCTACAACCCTATCACCAACTCCTCGAACCCCATCACCAACTCCTCCAACCCCATCACCAACCACTCCAACCCCATCACCAACCACTCCAACCCCATCACCAACTCCTCCAACCCCATCACCACCCCCTCCAACCCCATCACCACCTCCTCCAACCCCATCACCACCTCCTCCAACCCCATCACCACCTCCTCCAACCCCATCACCACCCCCTCCAACCCCATCACCAACTCCTCCAACCCCATCACCAACCCCTCCAACCCCATCACCAACTCCTCCAACCCCATCACCATCCCCTCCAACCTCATCACCACCTCCTCCAACCCCATCACCACCTCCTCCAACCCCATCACCAACCCCTCCAACCCCATCACCAACCCCTCCAACCCCATCACCAACCCCTCCAACCCCATCACCACCCCCTCCAACCCCATCACCACCTCCTCCAACCCCATCACCAACTCCTCCAACCGCATCACCAACCCCTCCAACCCCATCACCAACTCCTCCAACCCCATCACCATCCCCTCCAACCCCATCACCACCTCCTCCAACCCCATCACCACCTCCTCCAACCCCATCACCAACCCCTCCAACCCCATCACCACCCCCTCCAACCCCATCACCACCTCCTCCAACCCCATCACCACCTCCTCCAACCCCATCACCAACCCCTCCAAACCCCCTAAACCACCTCCTCCAACCCCATCACCACCTCCTCCAACCCCATCACCAACCCCTCCAAAAACAACACCAACCCCTCCAACCCGATCACCACCTCCTCCAACCCCAACACAAACCCCTCCAAAACCAACACCAACTCCTTCAATCCCATCACCAACCCCTCCAACACCATCACCACCTCCTCCAACCCCATCACCAACCCCTGCAACCCCATCACCAACCCCTCCAACCGCATCACCACCTCCTCCAACCCCATCACCAACCCCTCCAAAACCAACACCAACCCCTCCAACCCCATCACTACCTCCTCCAACCCCAACACCAACCCCTCCAAAACCAACACCAACTCCTCCAATCCCATCACCAACCCCTCCAACCCCATCACCAACCCCTCCAACCCCATCACTACCTCCTCCAACCCCATCACCAACCCCTCCAACCCCATCACCAACCCCTCCAACCCCATCACCACCTCCTCCAACCCCATCACCAACCCCTCTAACCCCATCACCACCTCCTCCAACCCCATCACCACCTCCTCCAACCCCATCACCAACCCCTCCAACCCCATCACCAACCCCTCCAACCCCATCACCAACCCCTCCAACCCCATCACCACCTCCTCCAACCCCATCACCAACCCCTCCAACCCTATCACCAACCCCTCCAACCCCATCACCAACTCCTCCAACCCCATCACCACCTCCTCCAACCCCATCACCAACTCCTCCAACCCCATCACCAACCCCTCCAACCCCATCACCACCTCCTCCAACCCCATCACCAACCCCTCCAAAACCAACACCAACCCCTCCAATCCCATCACCACCTCCTCCAACCCCATCACCAACCCCTCCAACCCCATCACCAACTCCTCCAACCCCATCACCAACCCCTCCAACCCCATCACCAACCCCTCCAACCACATCACCAACCCCACCAATCCCATCACCACCTCCTCCAACCCCATCACCAACCCCTCCAACCCCATCACCAACCCCTCCAACCCCATCACCAACCCCTCCAAAACCAACACCAACCCCTCCAACCCCATCACCACCTCCTCCAACCCCAACCCCTCCAAAACCAACACCAACTCCTCCAACCCCATCACCAACCCCTCCAACCCCATCACCAACCCCTCCAAAACCAACACCAACCCCTCCAACCCCATCACCACCTCCAACAATCCCAACACCAACCCCTCCAAAACCAACACCAACCCCTCCAACCCCATCACCACCTCCTCCAACCCCAACACCAACCCCTCCAAAACCAACACCAACTCCTCCAATCCCATCACCAACCCCTCCAACCCCATCACCACCTCCTCCAACCCCATCACCACCCCCTCCAACCCCATCACCAACCCCTCCAACCCCATCACCAACTCCTCCAACCCCATCACCAACTCCTCCAACCCCATCACCAACCCCTCCAACCCCATCACCAACCCCTCCAACCCCATCACCAACACCTCCAACCCCATCACCAACCCCTCCAACCCCATCACCACCTCCTCCAACCCCATCACCAACCCGTCCAACCCCATCACCAACTCCTCCAACCCCATCACCAACTCCTCCAACCCCATCACCAACCCCTCCAATCCCATCACCACCTCCTCCAACCCCATCACCAACCCGTCCAACCCCATCACCAACTCCTCCAACCCCATCACCAACTCCTCCAACCCCATCACCAACCCCTCCAACCCCATCACCAACTCCTCCAACCCCATCACCAACCCCTCCAACCCCATCACCAACCCCTCCAACCCCATCACCAACTCCTCCAACCCCATCACCAACCCCTCCAACCCCATCACCAACCCCTCCAACCCCATCACCACCTCCTCCAACCCCATCACCAACCCCTCCAACCCCATCACCACCTCCTCCAACCCCATCACCAACTGTCTAACCCCATCACCAACCCCTCCAACCCCATCACCAACCCCTCCAACCCCATCACCAACCCCTCCAACCCCATCACCACCTCCTCCAACCCCATCACCACCTACTCCAACCCCATCACCACCTCCTCCAACCCCATCACCACCTCCTCCAACCCCATCACCACCTCCTCCAAAACCAACACCAACCCCACCAACCCCATCACCAACCCCTCCAACCCCATCACCAACCCCTCCAACCCCATCACCACCTCCTCCAACACCATCACCAACCCCTCCAACCCCATCACCAACCCCTCCAACCCCATCACCACCTCCTCCAACCTCATCACCAACCCCTCCAACCCCATCACCACCTCCTCCAACCCCATCACCACCTCCTCCAACCCCATCACCACCTCCTCCAACCCCATCACCAACCCCTCCAACCCCATCACCACCTCCTCCAACACCATCACCAACCCCTCCAACCCCATCACCAACCCCTCCAACCCCATCACCACCTCCTCCAACCCCATCACCAACCCCTCCAACCCCATCACCACCTCCTCCAACCCCATCACCACCTCCTCCAACCCCATCACCACCTCCTCCAACCCCATCACCAACCCCTCCAACCCCATCACCACCTCCTCCAACCCCATCACCAACCCCTCCAACCCCATCACCAACCCCTCCAACCCCATCACCACCTCCTCCAACCCCATCACCAACTCCTCCAACCCCATCACCACCTCCTCCAACCCCATCACCAACCCCTCCAAAACCAACACCAACTCCTCCAATCCCATCACCAACCCCTCCAACCCCAACACCAACCCCTCCAACCCCAACACCACCTCCTCCAACCCCATCACCACCTCCTCCAACCCCAACACCAACACCTCCAAATCCAACACCAACCCCTCCAACCCCATCACCAACTCCTCCAACCCCATCACCACCTCCTCCAACCCCATCACCAACCCCTCCAAAACCAACACCACCTCCTCCAACCCCAACACCAACCCCTCCAAATCCAACACCAACCCCTCCAAATCCAACACCAACCCCTCCAACCCCATCACCACCTCCTCCAACCCCATCACCACCTCCTCCAACCCCATCACCAACTCCTCCAACCCCATCACCAACCCCTCCAACCCCATCACCACCTCCTCCAAACCCAACACCAACCCCTCCAAAACCAACACCACCTCCTCCAACCCCATCACCACCTCCTCCAACCCCATCACCAACTCCTCCAACCCCATCACCAACCCCTCCAAAACCAACACCAACTCCTCCAATCCCATCACCAACCCCTCCAACCCCAACACCAACCCCTCCAAAACCAACACCACCTCCTCCAACCCCATCACCACCTCCTCCAACCCCATCACCAACCCCTCCAACCCCATCACCACCTCCTCCAACCCCATCACCAACCCCTCCAACCCCATCACCAACTCCTCCAACCCCATCACCAAGCCCTCCAACCCCATCACCAAGCCCTCCAACCCCATCACCAACTCCTCCAACCCCATCACCAACCCCTCCAACCCCATCACCAACCCCTCCAACCCCATCACCAACTCCTCCAACCCCATCACCAACTCCTCCAACCCCATCACCAACCCCTCCAACCCCATCACCAACTCCTCCAACCCCATCACCAACTCCTCCAACACCATCACCACCCCCTCCAACCCCATCACCACCTCCTCCAACCCCATCACCACCTCCTCCAACCCCATCACCACCTCCTCCAACCCCATCACCACCTCCTCCAACCCCATCACCAACCCCTCCAACCCCATCACCAACTCCTCCAACCCCATCACCAACCCCTCCAACCCCATCACCAACTCCGGCAACCCCATCACCATCCCCTCCAACCTCATCACCACCTCCTCCAACCCCATCACCACCTCCTCCAACCCCATCACCAACCCCTCCAACCCCATCACCAACCCCTCCAACCCCATCACCACCCCCTCCAACCCCATCACCACCTCCTCCAACCCCATCACCAACTCCTCCAACCACATCACCAACCCCTCCAACCCCATCACCAACTCCTCCAACCCCATCACCATCCCCTCCAACCCCATCACCATCTCCTCCAACCCCATCACCACCTCCTCCAACCCCATCACCAACCCCTCCAACCCCATCACCAACCCCTCCAACCCCATCACCACCTCCTCCAACCCCATCACCAACCCCTCCAAAACCAACACCACCTCCTCCAACCCCAACACCAACCCCTCCAAATCCAACACCAACCCCTCCAAATCCAACACCAACCCCTCCAACCCCATCACCACCTCCTCCAACCCCATCACCACCTCCTCCAACCCCATCACCAACTCCTCCAACCCCATCACCACCTCCTCCAAACCCAACACCAACCCCTCCAAAACCAACACCACCTCCTCCAACCCCATCACCACCTCCTCCAACCCCATCACCAACTCCTCCAACCCCATCACCAACCCCTCCAAAACCAACACCAACTCCTCCAATCCCATCACCACCTCCTCCAACCCCATCACCAACCCCTCCAACCCCAACACCAACACCTCCAAATCCAACACCAACCCCTCCAACCCCATCACCACCTCCTCCAACCCCATCACCACCTCCTCCAACCCCATCACCAACTCCTCCAACCCCATCACCACCTCCTCCAACCCCATCACCAACCCCTCCAACCCCATCAACACCTCCTCCAACCCCATCACCAACCCCTCCAACCCCAACACCAACCCCTCCAAAACCAACACCACCTCCTCCAACCCCATCACCACCTCCTCCAACCCCATCACCACCCCCTCCAACCCCATCACCAACCCCTCCAACACCATCACCAACTCCTCCAACCCCATCACCAACCCCTCCAACCCCATCACCAACTCCTCCAAAACCAACACCAACCCCTCCAACCCCATCACCACCTCCTCCAAAACCAACACCAACCCCTCCAACCCCATCACCACCTCCTCCAACCCCATCACCAACCCCTCCAACACCATCACCAACTCCTCCAACCCCATCACCAACCCCTCCAACCCCATCACCACCCCCTCCAACCCCATCACCAACCCCTCCAACACCATCACCAACTCCTCCAACCCCATCACCAACCCCTCCAACCCCATCACCAACTCCTCCAAAACCAACACCAACCCCTCCAACCCCATCACCACCTCCTCCAAAACCAACACCAACCCCTCCAACCCCATCACCACCTCCTCCAACCCCATCACCAACCCCTCCAACACCATCACCAACTCCTCCAACCCCATCACCAACCCCTCCAACCCCATCACCAACTCCTCCAAAACCAACACCAACTCCTCCAACCCCATCACCAACCCCTCCAACCCCATCACCAACCCCTCCAATCCCATCACCACCTCCTCCAACCCCATCACCAACCCCTCCAACCCCATCACCACCTCCTCCAACCCCATCACCAACCCCTCCAACCCCATCACCAACTCCTCCAACCCCATCACCACCTCCTCCAACCCCATCACCAACTCCTCCAACACCATCACCAACCCCTCCAACCCCATCACCACCTCCTCCAACCCCATCACCAACCCCTCCAACCCCATCACCAACCCCTCCAACCCCATCACCACCTCCTCCAACCCCATCACCGCCTCCTCCAACCCCATCACCACCTCCTCCAACCCCATCACCAACTCCTCCAACCCCATCACCACCTCCTCCAACCCCATCACCAATCCCTCCAACCCCATCACCAACTCCTCCAACACCATCACCAACTCCTCCAACACCATCACCAACCCCTCCAACCCCATCACCACCTCCTCCAACCCCATCACCAACTCCTCCAACCCCATCACCACCTCCTCCAACCCCATCACCAATCCCTCCAACCCCATCACCAACTCCTCCAACCCCATCACCACCTCCTCCAACCCCATCACCAACCCCTCCAACCCCATCACCAACCCCTCCAACCCCATCACCACCTCCTCCAACCCCATCACCAACCCCTCCAACCCCATCACCAACCCCTCCAACCCCATCACCACCTCCTCCAACCCCATCACCGCCTCCTCCAACCCCATCACCACCTCCTCCAACCCCATCACCAACTCCTCCAACCCCATCACCACCTCCTCCAACCCCATCACCAATCCCTCCAACCCCATCACCAACTCCTCCAACACCATCACCAACTCCTCCAACACCATCACCAACCCCTCCAACCCCATCACCACCTCCTCCAACCCCATCACCAACTCCTCCAACCCCATCACCACCTCCTCCAACCCCATCACCAATCCCTCCAACCCCATCACCAACTCCTCCAACCCCATCACCACCTCCTCCAACCCCATCACCAACCCCTCCAACCCCATCACCAACACCTCCAACCCCATCACCACCTCCTCCAACCCCATCACCAACCCCTCCAACCCCATCACCGCCTCCTCCAACCCCATCACCACCTCCTCCAACCCCATCACCACCTCCTTCAACCCCATCACCACCTCCTCCAACCCCATCACCACCTCCTCCAACCCCATCACCAACCCCTCCAACCCCATCACCAACCCCTCCAACCCCATCACCAACCCCTCCAACCCCATCACCAACTCCTCCAACCCCATCACCAACTCCTCCAACCCCATCACCAACCCCTCCAACCCCATCACCAACTCCTCCAACCCCATCACCAACCCCTCCAACCCCATCACCAACTCCTCCAACCCCATCACCAACCCCTCCAACACCATCACCAACCCCTCCAACCCCATCACCACCCCCTCCAACCCCGTCACCACCTCCTCCAACCCCGTCACCACCTCCTCCAACCCCATCACCAACTCCTCCAACCCCATCACCACCTCCTCCAACCTCATCCTCTACCTCCATCCCCTCCACTGCCTCCTCCACATCCATTTCCATCACTACAGCTATGTCCACCTCCTCCACCACCTCCATCTTAGCTCTAACTCTCCGCCACTATCTCATTCCCCTCCAACTCCACCTTCTCTTCCTTCATCTCCTACCTCCTTCATCATCTCCACCACCTCCACCTCCTCTTCCCCCAAATTCTCCAACATTTTCACCCTCTACTTCCTTCCCCACATCCTCTTCCTCCTCCTACACCTCACCTTCCATAAACTTCGATTCCTCCACCCCCACCTCTTCCTCCAACTTTTCACCTCCACCATCATCTTCTCCTCCACTTCCTCCTCCACCACATTTTTCTCCTCCTGCACCTCATCCTCCACCACCCTCTCATCCTCAACCATCTCACCTACTCCTCCTCAACCTCTTCCTCCACCTCCACCACTCTTTCCCCTCCACCTCCACCACTGTCTCCTCTTCCTCCTCCTCCTCGACCTCTTCCTCCACCTCTACCACTCCATCTCCTCTTCCTCCTCCTCAACCACTCCATCTCCTCCACCTCCACCACTCCGTCTCCTCCACCTCCACCTCCTCCTCCACCACTCCGTCTCCTCTTCCTCCACCTCCACCACTCCGTCTCCTCCACCTCCACCACTCCGTCTCCTCTTCCTCCACCTCCACCACTCCGTCTCCTCTTCCTCCACCTCCACCACTCCGTCTCCTCCACCTCCACCTCCACCACTCCGTCTCCTCCACCTCCACCTCCACCACTCCGTCTCCTCTTCCTCCACCTCCACCACTCCGTCTCCTCCACCTCCACCTCCACCACTCCGTCTCCTCCACCTCCACCACTCCGTCTCCTCTTCCTCCACCTCCACCACTCCGTCTCCTCTTCCTCCACCTCCACCACTCCGTCTCCTCCACCTCCACCTCCACCACTCCGTCTCCTCCACCTCCACCACTCCGTCTCCTCTTCCTCCACCTCCACCACTCCGTCTCCTCCACCTCCACCTCCACCACTCCGTCTCCTCCACCTCCACCTCCACCACTCCGTCTCCTCCTCCTCCACCTCCACCACTCCGTCTCCTCTTCCTCCACCTCCACCACTCCGTCTCCTCCACCTCCACCTCCACCACTCCGTCTCCTCCTCCTCCACCTCCACCACTCCGTCTCCTCTTCCTCCACCTCCACCACTCCGTCTCCTCCACCTCCACCTCCACCACTCCGTCTCCTCCACCTCCACCACTCCATCTCCTCCTCCTCCACCTCCACCACTCCGTCTCCTCCACCTCCACCTCCACCACTCCGTCTCCTCCTCCTCCACCTCCACCACTCCGTCTCCTCTTCCTCCACCTCCACCACTCCGTCTCCTCTTCCTCCACCTCCACCTCCACCACTCCATCTCCTCCTCCTCCACCTCCACCACTCTGTCTCCTCCACCTCCACCTCCACCACTCCATCTCCTCCTCCTCCACCTCCACCACTCCGTCTCCTCCACCTCCACCACTCCGTCTCCTCCTCCTCCACCTCCACCACTCCGTCTCCTCCTCCTCCACCACTCCGTCTCCTCCTCCTCCACCTCCACCACTCCGTCTCCTCCTCCTCCACCTCCACCACTCCGTCTCCTCCTCCTCCACCACTCCGTCTCCTCCACCTCCACCTCCACCACTCCATCTCCTCCTCCTCCACCTCCACCACTCCGTCTCCTCCACCTCCACCTCCACCACTCCATCTCCTCCTCCTCCACCTCTCCGTCTCCTCCTCCTCCACCTCCACCACTCCGTCTCCTCCTCCTCCACCTCCACCACTCCGTCTCCTCCTCCTCCACCTCCACCACTCCGTCTCCTCCTCCTCCACCTCCACCACTCCGTCTCCTCCTCCTCCACCTCCACCACTCCGTCTCCTCCACCTCCACCACTCCGTCTCCTCCACCTCCACCTCCACCACTCCATCTCCTCCTCCTCCACCTCCACCACTCCGTCTCCTCCACCTCCACCTCCACCACTCCGTCTCCTCCACCTCCACCTCCACCACTCCGTCTCCTCCACCTCCACCACTCCGTCTCCTCCTCCTCCACCTCCACCACTCCGTCTCCTCCTCCTCCACCTCCACCACTCCGTCTCCTCCACCTCCACCTCCACCACTCCATCTCCTCCTCCTCCACCTCCACCACTCCGTCTCCTCCACCTCCACCTCCACCACTCCGTCTCCTCCACCTCCACCACTCCATCTCCTCCACCTCCACCTCCACCACTCCATCTCCTCCACCTCCACCTCCACCACTCCGTCTCCTCTTCCTCCTCCTCCACCACTCCGTCTCCTCTTCCTCCTCCTCCACCACTCCGTCTCCTCCACCTCCACCACTCCATCTCCTCTTCCTCCACCTCCACCACTCCATCTCCTCCTCCTCCACCTCCACCACTCCGTCTCCTCCTCCTCCACCTCCACCACTCCGTCTCCTCCACCTCCACCTCCACCACTCCATCTCCTCCTCCTCCACCTCCACCACTCCGTCTCCTCCTCCTCCACCTCCACCACTCCGTCTCCTCCACCTCCACCTCCACCACTCCATCTCCTCCTCCTCCACCTCCACCACTCCGTCTCCTCCACCTCCACCTCCACCACTCCGTCTCCTCCACCTCCACCTCCACCACTCCATCTCCTCCTCCTCCACCTCCACCACTCCGTCTCCTCCTCCTCCACCTCCACCACTCCGTCTCCTCCACCTCCACCTCCACCACTCCATCTCCTCCTCCTCCACCTCCACCACTCCGTCTCCTCCACCTCCACCTCCACCACTCCGTCTCCTCCACCTCCACCTCCACCACTCCATCTCCTCCTCCTCCACCTCCACCACTCCATCTCCTCCTCCTCCACCTCCACCACTCCGTCTCCTCCTCCTCCACCTCCACCACTCCGTCTCCTCCACCTCCACCTCCACCACTCCATCTCCTCCTCCTCCACCTCCACCACTCCGTCTCCTCCACCTCCACCTCCACCACTCCGTCTCCTCCTCCTCCACCTCCACCACTCCGTCTCCTCCACCTCCACCTCCACCACTCCGTCTCCTCCACCTCCACCACTCCATCTCCTCTTCCTCCACCTCCACCACTCCATCTCCTCCTCCTCCACCTCCACCACTCCGTCTCCTCCACCTCCACCTCCACCACTCCATCTCCTCTTCCTCCACCTCCACCACTCCATCTCCTCCTCCTCCACCTCCACCACTCCATCTCCTCCTCCTCCACCTCCACCACTCCGTCTCCTCCACCTCCACCACTCCATCTCCTCCTCCTCCACCTCCACCACTCCGTCTCCTCCACCTCCACCTCCACCACTCCATCTCCTCTTCCTCCACCTCCACCACTCCATCTCCTCCTCCTCCACCTCCACCACTCCATCTCCTCCTCCTCCACCTCCACCACTCCGTCTCCTCCACCTCCACCACTCCATCTCCTCCTCCTCCACCTCCACCACTCCGTCTCCTCTTCCTCCACCTCCACCACTCCATCTCCTCTTCCTCCACCTCCACCACTCCGTCTCCTCCTCCTCCACCTCCACCACTCCATCTCCTCCTCCTCCACCTCCACCACTCCATCTCCTCCTCCTCCACCTCCACCACTCCGTCTCCTCCACCTCCACCTCCACCACTCCGTCTCCTCTTCCTCCACCTCCACCACTCCGTCTCCTCCACCTCCACCTCCACCACTCCATCTCCTCCTCCTCCACCACTCCGTCTCCTCTTCCTCCACCTCCACCACTCCGTCTCCTCCACCTCCACCACTCCGTCTCCTCCTCCTCCACCTCCACCACTCCATCTCCTCCTCCTCCACCTCCACCACTCCGTCTCCTCCTCCTCCACCTCCACCACTCCGTCTCCTCCACCTCCACCACTCCGTCTCCTCCTCCTCCACCTCCACCACTCCGTCTCCTCCTCCTCCACCTCCACCACTCCGTCTCCTCCACCTCCACCTCCACCACTCCATCTCCTCCTCCTCCACCTCCACCACTCCGTCTCCTCTTCCTCCACCTCCACCACTCCGTCTCCTCCTCCTCCACCTCCACCACTCCATCTCCTCCTCCTCCACCTCCACCACTCCGTCTCCTCCACCTCCACCACTCCGTCTCCTCCTCCTCCACCTCCACCACTCCGTCTCCTCTTCCTCCACCTCCACCTCCACCACTCCGTCTCCTCCACCTCCACCTCCACCACTCCGTCTCCTCTTCCTCCACCTCCACCTCCACCACTCCGTCTCCTCCACCTCCACCACTCCGTCTCCTCCTCCTCCACCTCCACCACTCCGTCTCCTCCACCTCCACCTCCACCACTCCGTCTCCTCCACCTCCACCACTCCGTCTCCTCCACCTCCACCTCCACCACTCCGTCTCCTCTTCCTCCACCTCCACCACTCCGTCTCCTCTTCCTCCTCCTCCACCACTCCATCTCCTCCACCTCCACCTCCACCACTCCATCTCCTCCTCCTCCACCTCCACCACTCCGTCTCCTCCACCTCCACCACTCCGTCTCCTCCACCTCCACCTCCACCACTCCGTCTCCTCCACCTCCACCACTCCGTCTCCTCTTCCTCCACCTCCACCACTCCGTCTCCTCCACCTCCACCTCCACCACTCCGTCTCCTCCACCTCCACCACTCCGTCTCCTCCTCCTCCACCTCCACCACTCCGTCTCCTCCACCTCCACCTCCACCACTCCGTCTCCTCCACCTCCACCTCCACCACTCCATCTCCTCCACCTCCACCTCCACCACTCCGTCTCCTCCACCTCCACCACTCCGTCTCCTCCTCCTCCACCTCCACCACTCCGTCTCCTCCTCCTCCACCTCCACCACTCCGTCTCCTCCACCTCCACCTCCACCACTCCGTCTCCTCCACCTCCACCACTCCGTCTCCTCCACCTCCACCTCCACCACTCCATCTCCTCCTCCTCCACCTCCACCACTCCGTCTCCTCCTCCTCCACCTCCACCACTCCGTCTCCTCCTCCTCCACCTCCACCACTCCGTCTCCTCCTCCTCCACCTCCACCACTCCGTCTCCTCCTCCTCCACCTCCACCACTCCATCTCCTCCTCCTCCACCACTCCGTCTCCTCCTCCTCCACCTCCACCACTCCATCTCCTCCACCTCCTCCTCCACCACTCCGTCTCCTCCTCCTCCACCTCCACCACTCCGTCTCCTCCTCCTCCACCTCCACCACTCCGTCTCCTCCACCTCCACCTCCACCTCCATCACTCCGTCTCCTCCTCCTCCACCTCCACCACTCCATCTCCTCCTCCTCCACCTCCACCACTCCGTCTCCTCCACCTCCACCTCCACCACTCCGTCTCCTCCTCCTCCTCCTCCACCACTCCGTCTCCTCCACCTCCACCTCCACCACTCCGTCTCCTCCTCCTCCACCACTCCGTCTCCTCCACCTCCACCACTCCGTCTCCTCCACCTCCACCACTCCGTCTCCTCCACCTCCACCTCCACCACTCCATCTCCTCCTCCTCCACCTCCACCACTCCATCTCCTCCTCCTCCTCCTCCACCACTCCATCTCCTCCTCCTCCTCCTCCACCACTCCGTCTCCTCTTCCTCCACCTCCACCACTCCATCTCCTCCTCCTCCACCTCCACCACTCCGTCTCCTCCTCCTCCACCTCCACCACTCCGTCTCCTCCTCCTCCACCTCCACCACTCCGTCTCCTCCACCTCCACCTCCACCACTCCGTCTCCTCTTCCTCCACCTCCACCACTCCGTCTCCTCTTCCTCCACCTCCACCACTCCGTCTCCTCCTCCTCCACCTCCACCACTCCGTCTCCTCTTCCTCCACCTCCACCACTCCGTCTCCTCCTCCTCCACCTCCACCACTCCGTCTCCTCCTCCTCCTCCTCCACCACTCCATCTCCGTCTCCTCCACCTCCACCACTCCGTCTCCTCCACCTCCACCACTCCGTCTCCTCCTCCTCCACCACTCCGTCTCCTCCTCCTCCACCTCCACCACTCCATCTCCTCCTCCTCCACCTCCACCACTCCGTCTCCTCCTCCTCCACCACTCCGTCTCCTCCTCCTCCTCCTCCACCACTCCGTCTCCTCCTCCTCCACCTCCACCACTCCGTCTCCTCTTCCTCCACCTCCACCACTCCGTCTCCTCTTCCTCCACCTCCACCACTCCGTCTCCTCCTCCTCCACCTCCACCACTCCGTCTCCTCCTCCTCCACCTCCACCACTCCGTCTCCTCCTCCTCCACCTCCACCACTCCGTCTCCTCCTCCTCCACCTCCACCACTCCGTCTCCTCCACCTCCACCTCCACCACTCCATCTCCTCTTCCTCCACCTCCACCACTCCGTCTCCTCCTCCTCCACCTCCACCACTCCGTCTCCTCCACCTCCACCTCCACCACTCCATCTCCTCCTCCTCCACCTCCACCACTCCGTCTCCTCCTCCTCCACCTCCACCACTCCGTCTCCTCCACCTCCACCACTCCGTCTCCTCCACCTCCACCTCCACCACTCCGTCTCCTCCTCCTCCACCTCCACCACTCCGTCTCCTCCACCTCCACCTCCACCACTCCGTCTCCTCCACCTCCACCTCCACCACTCCATCTCCTCTTCCTCCACCTCCACCACTCCGTCTCCTCCACCTCCACCTCCACCACTCCGTCTCCTCCACCTCCACCTCCACCACTCCGTCTCCTCCACCTCCACCACTCCGTCTCCTCCTCCTCCACCTCCACCACTCCGTCTCCTCCACCTCCACCTCCACCACTCCGTCTCCTCCACCTCCACCTCCACCACTCCGTCTCCTCCTCCTCCACCTCCACCACTCCGTCTCCTCCTCCTCCACCTCCACCACTCCGTCTCCTCCACCTCCACCACTCCATCTCCTCCACCTCCACCTCCACCACTCCGTCTCCTCCTCCTCCACCTCCACCACTCCGTCTCCTCTTCCTCCACCTCCACCACTCCGTCTCCTCCTCCTCCACCTCCACCACTCCATCTCCTCCTCCTCCACCTCCACCACTCCATCTCCTCCTCCTCCACCTCCACCACTCCGTCTCCTCCTCCTCCACCTCCACCACTCCGTCTCCTCCACCTCCACCTCCACCACTCCGTCTCCTCCACCTCCACCTCCACCACTCCATCTCCTCCTCCTCCACCTCCACCACTCCGTCTCCTCCTCCTCCACCTCCACCACTCCATCTCCTCCTCCTCCACCTCCACCACTCCGTCTCCTCCTCCTCCACCACTCCGTCTCCTCTTCCTCCACCTCCACCACTCCGTCTCCTCCACCTCCACCACTCCGTCTCCTCCACCTCCACCTCCACCACTCCGTCTCCTCTTCCTCCACCTCCACCACTCCATCTCCTCCACCTCCACCTCCACCACTCCGTCTCCTCCTCCTCCACCTCCACCACTCCGTCTCCTCCTCCTCCACCTCCACCACTCCGTCTCCTCTTCCTCCACCTCCACCACTCCATCTCCTCCTCCTCCACCTCCACCACTCCGTCTCCTCCTCCTCCACCTCCACCACTCCATCTCCTCCTCCTCCACCTCCACCACTCCGTCTCCTCCACCTCCACCTCCACCACTCCGTCTCCTCTTCCTCCACCTCCACCACTCCGTCTCCTCCACCTCCACCTCCACCACTCCGTCTCCTCCACCTCCACCACTCCGTCTCCTCCTCCTCCACCTCCACCACTCCATCTCCTCCTCCTCCACCACTCCATCTCCTCTTCCTCCACCTCCACCACTCCGTCTCCTCCACCTCCACCACTCCGTCTCCTCCTCCTCCACCTCCACCACTCCGTCTCCTCTTCCTCCACCTCCACCACTCCGTCTCCTCCACCTCCACCTCCACCACTCCGTCTCCTCCACCTCCACCTCCACCACTCCGTCTCCTCCTCCTCCACCTCCACCACTCCATCTCCTCCTCCTCCACCACTCCGTCTCCTCTTCCTCCACCTCCTCCTCCATCACTCTGTCTTCTCTTCCTCTACCTCCACCACTCCCTCTCCTCTTCCTCCTCCACCTCCTTCACCACCCCATTTGTGTGTATGTGTGTGTGGGTGTATGTGTGTGTGGGTGTGTGTGTGTGTGTGTGTGTGTGGGTGTGGGTGTGTGTGGGTGTGGGTGTGGGTGTGTGTGGGTGTGGGTGTGTGTGTGTGTGGGTGTGTGTGTGAGGGTGTGTGTGTGAGGGTGTGGGTGTTTGTGGGGGTGTTTGTGGGGGTGTGTATGGGGGTGTGTATGGGGGTGTGTATGGGGGTGTGTATGGGGGTGTGTATGGGGGTGTGTATGGGGGTGTGTATGGGGGTGTGTATGGGGGTGTGTATGGGGGTGTGTGGGGGTGTGTGTGTGGGGGTGTGGGGGTGTGGGGGTGTGGGGGTGTGGGGGTGTGTATGTGTGTGTGTATGTGTGTGTGTGTGTATGTGTGGGGGTGTGTATGTGTGTGTATGTGTGTGGGTGTGTATGTGTGTGGGTGTGTGGGCATGTGTGTGTGGGGGTGGGTGTGTGGGGGTGTGTGGGGGTGTGTGGGAGGTGGGTGTGTGTTTGGGTAATTGTATGTGTCTGTGTGTGTGCACGCGTGTCTGTGTGCGTCTGTGTGTTGTCATGTTAAAGACGCTATCTTAAGTCAGGTTGTTGTTTAAGGAAGTGCAAGACTGGCCCTTGTCTCCGGGAGCTGAAGGACATTTCCAATGGCAGTGATGGAAGCCAGGCACCCCTACAGCTTCCTGAACACTCAGCCTTGGAATAATCAGCTCTGGAAAAGGGAGATAGCATTGCTCGCAGCTGACTGCGAGGAGGTGTTGGAGTGGGCGGGCGAGAGAGAGAGAGAGCAAGGGGTTGCCAGGAAACTGCAACCTGTGTGAGATGGACCATGGCTGTTTACAAAGCATTGTGGTGTAGGCAAGACCAAACCAACAGGGCTTCCATGCTTCCAGAAAGGACGGATCCATCCAACAAATCCTAGCGTCCCATTGACAAAGAGGGGAGGGGTGGAGAGCAGCAGGAACAGTATCCAGATTGGGGGGAACAAAAGAGAGTCCCTTACAGTAAAGTATAAGATAATAGGACCTAGGAACAACTGTGGGTCTGGGATTAGATAGCCCAGTGCACAAGAGAAGTCTGAACAGTGCCATTTATTGTGGAACTTCAATCACACTGACGCCTGAGCTGATAGTCACTTCCAGGATGGAAATATACCAGTGAGAGCAGGGTGCCAGCCCGTGGCTACTGCAGTTCAATTCAGTTATGGTGAGACAATGCAGATTGACTGATGGAGACTATCGCAGCCTGGCTTTGGAGTTCATTACTCAGTAAATGTGTTGTCGAACAAAGAGACCAGGCACATAGTTCCTCGAAAGTGGTGTCACAGGGTAGACAGGGTGGGGAAGAAAGCATTTGGCATGCTTGCCTTCATCAGTTAGAGCACTGAATACAGGAGTTGAAGGCTACATTTGGAGTACTCTGTTCAACTCTGGTTACCCAGCTATAGGAAAGATGTTATTAAATCTGAAAGGTGTACAAAAGCCCTATGAGAATATTACCGAGGCTGGAAGGTTTGAGTTATAAGGAAAGGCTGGTCGTCTTTCACTGGAGGGTGTGAGGTGACCTTCATAGATGTTTATAACATCATGACGGGCATAGATAAGGTGAATAGCCAAGGTCTTTTCTTCCAAGGCTAGGGGAATTCAAAACTAGAGGGGAAAGTTTTGAAAAAGGACTTGAGGGGCAACTCTTTCACATAGAGGACAGCGCATGTATGATCCGAACTGCCAGAGGAAGTGGTAGATGCAGGTACAGTGATAATATTTAGATGATATTTGGACAATTACATGGGATGGGAAAGGTTCAGGGGGATGTGGGCCAATCACAGGCAAATGGGACTGTTCAGTTTAGGAAAGCTGGCTGGCACGGTCGACTTGGGCCGAAGGGTCTGTTTCCAGGCTGTCTGACTCTATGACTCCCCCCTACCCTCCGCTGGTGTTCCCTTCACAAGGCATCACAGCTAAAACAGCCCCTTGGTCTAATGCCATCCACCCACCCCCGCCCCATTCCAAACATTGTGTAGATGTCTGCCAGGAGCTGAAAAGCTTAAAAAAACTGATTATAAAAGCCCCAACCATAAAGCCATAGAACGCGTTGTATCTGTGCTGGTCAAAAACAACCAGCTAAACTATCCCAATCCCGTTCTCCAGCACTGGACACGTGGCCTTGGCATTGCAAGTGCGGATCTAAATATTTCTTCAACGTTTTGATGGCCTGAGGATTTGGTATGAGAGTAGTGGGCGGCACGGTGGCACAGTGGTTAGCACTGCTGCCTCACAGCGCCAGAGACCCAGGTTCAATTCCCGCCTCAGGCGACTGACTGTGTGGAGTTTGCACGTTCTCCCCGTGTCTGCGTGGGTTTCCTCCGGGTGCTCTAGTTTCCTCCCACAGTCCAAAAAAATGTGTAGGTCAGGTGAATTGGCCACGCTAAATTGCCCATATTGTTAGGTGAAGGGGTAAATGTAGGGGAATGGGTCTGGGTGGGTTGTGCTTCGGCGGGTCAGTGTGGACTTGTTGGGCTGAAGGGCCTGTTTCCACACTGTAAGTAATCTAATCTAATGTAGGCCTTTGTTCCTGTCTGTAAGAGGAAATAGACTCAAAACGATGCACAAACGAAGCAAAGGGGGAAGTGAGAAAAAACTGTTTGGCGCAGCAAGTACCTACCGTATGGAAATATGGAGGGAGCAGGTTCAGTGGAGGTGTTTAAGATTATTTTGGTGGAAATAGTGTGCAGGATAGGAGGAAAGGCAGGAGATTGGCGCTAGCACATAGAACCAGCCCTGGCAGAATGAGCTGAATGTTCCCCTCTGCACTGTAACAATTCTGCAATGGAGCTTAGTCTTGCTCCTCCTGACTGTCTTTGTGGTAATGTTAAGAGTCGATCCTGAAAACCTGTTTTAGAATTACATTCAGCCACGTCTCGTTTGTTGTACCAGGCTCTTCTATCCTCAGGGACACTGGACGATGGCAGCCCCAAAAGGATTGACACATCGAGTTGGTCCAGAAGGCAGCAGATGCATACACTGACAGTGCAGTGCTCCCTCAGCACAGGGCTGAGGTGTTAGCTCTCATTCTGTGTTGAACCCTCAAGCTCCCACAAGCAGCCACTTGTCCTCCCCAGTGATACTGAGGGCACTTCTCAATCAATGCACGCAGTCAGTGAACTACCCACCCCGATAACGCAGGGTGAGCTGAGGCCTCACTCACCTCCCCCCCGATCCTACAACCGACTGCAGGGGTCACCATTGGAAAGCAAAGCGGTGAAGGCGTCAGGAGCAACTCAGTGAGTGAATTGGCCCCTGGACAGTACAGGCTGTGGTTTCAGGGGACGTAGAGAGCAGTGAATGTGTCACCCAAGGAGGGAGAGCACTGGGCCTTTGCCCAGCCAAGTGACATACCTTCAGCAGCTGCCCGGTGGCCGTGCCCAGGAACACCACTGTGTGGTTATTCACACTGGATACTGCCACTGAGGTGAGGCCTCTGTCTGTGTAAATGGGCCGGGCTGTCAGTGGCTTTGTTATGGACAGGGGATGCTGGAGGTGAGCGGCTCCGCAGTCCAACTGTTCATTCTGCAGCTGTCAATGCAAACAGAAATGCAGTTAGTTCACACACGCTCTCCGAGAGGCCCCAGCCCCATCCACTCCCTTCCAGACCCTCTCCACCAGTCTTTCACACCCCCTCCCCCCCCACATCTCTCCCCAAACCCTCTCCCCAGAGCCCCCCAATTGATCTCCCTGAGCTCCACTCCTCTCTCCCCCTCTTCCACAGCCCATCTCCTGCAGCCCCCCCCCCACCTTGCTCCTCTCCCCTCTCCCACCCTACCCCAGCCCCTCTCTCTCCTCTCCACTGTCTCCCCATGTTTTCCTGAGCCCCTCTCCCGCTTCCCCAGACCCTCTCCCCCTCGACCTCTCTCCCCCCACCTCTCTCCCCAATCCCTGCCCCCCCTTTCCCTTCTCTCCCCAAACCCAGCCTCTCTCTCTCTCTCTCTCAATCCCTACTCCACTTTTCCCCTCTCCACCAGACCGTCTCTTCCAGCTCCTGTCCCCAGGGCCCAGCCCATCTCTCCCCTCCCTGCCACCCAATCTCCAGCCTCTTTCTCTCCCAGCCCCCTCCCCTCTTTCCTCAAAACCCTTGCCCCAGACCTCTCTCCCCTCAGCCCTTTTACATTCCTTCAGATATTCGCTGACACTTTCCTCTCATACTTGACCTTGAGCTCACACATTGCCTTTCTCTCTGAACCGCCTGCCTCCATCTGCCTCCCGTTTACATCATCACCCAGCGCCATCCTTTCTGCTTCACTTCACTCTCTACCCCCTCGCCATCCAGCCAGTTCTGGCTTTTTTTGGTCTCCCTTTCTCCGCATTGGAGAGATATTAATGACTGAGCCTGAACTACCTTCTCCTTATAGGGCGGCCATCTTTCCTCCTTCCTATCTGGTTCCGCTTCCAAATGACAGTCTTCCCTTGAGCTAATGTGATGGAATTGGCAGCAGCAGTTTGACTACAGTTCAGACAGAGAACCACAAACATATTCCATCTCCCAAGAGGCAGCTTTCTTCAGCTGTGGTGCAGGCCTGAGGGTCTTGGGTGCAGTGTGGAATTGACTGGTTTCTGCATGGTTACTGAGTTTATGTTGTGGTGCTTTCCTGATAATGAGAATCTCCTGGAGCCTCACTCCTTTGGGAATTAAACAGCATTTCCCACAGCTTTTCCAATGTCTGGTTTTGCTGATTTTGTTGTTTGCGAGGAGTCTGTCTAACTGATGGTTGGGGGGGGGAGGCTGATTCACGGGGGTGAGGGACGGGGGGGGGGGACAGGGGGCGGACTGGGGAGTTTGGGGGGAGGTGAGCATGATGGTGGGGGAGTGTGCAGGGTGTGAGTGTGATGGTGGGGGAGTGCGCGGGGAGTGACTGTGACGTTGGGGGAGTGTGCGGGGAGTGAGTGTGACAGTGGGGGAGTGTGCGGGGAGTGAGTGTGACAGTGGGGGAGTGAGCGGGGAGTGAGTGTGACAGTGGGGGAGTGAGCGGGGAGTGAGTGTGACAGTGAGAGAGTGTGCGGGGAGTGAGTGTGATGGTGGGGGAGTGTGCGGGGAGTGACTGTGACGTTGGGGGAGTGTGCGGGGAGTGAGTGTGACAGTGGGGGAGTGTGCGGGGAGTGAGTGTAATGGTAGGGGAGTGTGCGGGGAGTGAGTGTGACGTTGGGGGAGTGTGCGGGGAGTGAGTGTGCGGGGAGTGAGTGTGCGGGGAGTGAGTGTGCGGGGAGTGAGTGTGCGGGGAGTGAGTGTGCGGGGAGTGAGTGTGCGGGGAGTGAGTGTGCGGGGAGTGAGTGTGCGGGGAGTGAGTGTGCGGGGAGTGAGTGTGCGGGGAGTGAGTGTGCGGGGAGTGAGTGTGACGTTGGGGGAGTGTGCGTGGTGTGAGTGTGTCGGTGGGGAAGTGTGCGGGGAGTGAGTGTGATGGTGGGGGAGTGTGCAGGGAGTGAGTGTGACGTTGGGGGAGTGTGCGGGGAGTGAGTGTGCGGGGAGTGAGTGTGCGGGGAGTGAGTGTGCGGGGAGTGAGTGTGCGGGGAGTGAGTGTGCGGGGAGTGAGTGTGCGGGGAGTGAGTGTGCGGGGAGTGAGTGTGCGGGGAGTGAGTGTGCGGGGAGTGAGTGTGCGGGGAGTGAGTGTGCGGGAAGTGAGTGTGCGGGGAGTGAGTGTGCGGGGAGTGAGTGTGCGGGGAGTGAGTGTGCGGGGAGTGAGTGTGACGTTGGGGGAGTGTGCGTGGTGTGAGTGTGTCGGTGGGGAAGTGTGCGGGGAGTGAGTGTGATGGTGGGGGAGTGTGCAGGGAGTGAGTGTGATGGTGGGGGAGTGTGTGGGGAGTGAGTGTGATGGCAGGGGAGTGTGTAGGGAGTGAGTGTGATGGCAGGGGAGTGTGCGGGGAGTGAGTGTGATGGTGGGGGAGTGTGTGAGGAGTGAGTGTGATGGTGGGGGAGTGTGTGTGGGGAGTGAGTGTGACGGTGGGGGAGTGTGTGGGGAGTGAGTGTGATGGCGGGGGAGTGTGCGGGGAGTGAGAGTGATGGTGGGGGAGTGTGTGTGGGGAGTGAGTGTGACGGTGGGGGAGTGTGTGTGGGGAGTGAGTGTGACGGTGGGGGAGTGTGCAGGGAGTGAGTGTGACGTTGGGGGAGTATGTGGGGAGTGAGTGTGATGGTGGGGGAGTATGCGGGGAGTGAGTGTGACAGTGGGGGAGTGTGCAGGGAGTGGGTGTGACGTTGGGGGAGTGTGCAGGGAGTGAGTGTGACAGTGGGGGAGTGTGTGGGGAGTGAGTGTGATGGTGGGGGAGTGTGTGGGGAGTGAGTGTGACGGTGGGGGAGTGTGCGGGGAGTGAGTGTGACGGTGGGGGAGTGTGCGGGGAGTGAGTGTGACAGTGGGGGAGTGAGCGGGGAGTGAGTGTGACGTTGGGGGAGTGTGCGGGGAGTGAGTGTGACGGTGGGGGAGTGTGTGGGGGGAGTGAGTGTGACATTGGGGGAGTGTGTGGGGGGAGTGAGTGTGACGTTGGGGGAGTGTGCGGGGAGTGAGTGTGACGTTGGGGGAGTGTGTGGGGGGTCTGAGTGTGACGTTGGGGGAGTGTGTGGGGGGTCTGAGTGTGACGGTGGGGGAGTGTGTGGGGGGAGTGAGTGTGACGTTGGGGGAGTGTGCAGGGAGTGAGTGTGACGTTGGGGGAGTGTGTGGGGGGACTGAGTGTGACGGTGGGGGAGTGTGTGGGGGGACTGAGTGTGACGGTGGGGGAGTGTGAAGGAAGTGAGTGTGATGGTGGGGGAGTGTGTGGGGGGAGTGAGTGTGACGGTGGGGGAGTGAGCGGGGAGTGAGTGCGAGAGTGGGGGAAGTGTGTGGGGAGTGAGTGTGACGGTGGGGGAGTGTGCATGGAGTGAGTGTGATGGTGGGGGAGTGTGCAGGGAGTGAGTGTGACGTTGGGGGTGTGTGCAGGGAGTGAGTGTGATGGTGGGGGAGTGTGCGGGGAGTGAGTGTGTCGGTGGGGGAGTATGTGGCGAGTGAGTGTGACGGTGGGGGAGTGTGGGTGGAGTGAGTGAGACGGTGAAGGTGTGTGCGGGTAGTGAGTGTAATGGTGGGGGAGTGTGCGGGGAGTGAGTGTGACGGTGGGGGAGTGTGCAGGGAGTGAGTGTGTCGGAGGGGGAGTGTGTGTGGAGTGAGTGTGACGGTGAGGGTGTGTGCGGGGAGTGAGTGTGATGGTGGGGGAGTGTGTGGGGAGTGAGTATGACGGTGGGGGAGTGTGCGGGGAGTGAGTATGACGGTGGGGGGTGTGCAGGGAGTGAGTGTGATGGTGGGGGAGTGTGCGGGGAGTGAGTGTGATGGTGGGGGAGTGTGCAGGGAGTGAGTGTGATGGTGGGGGAGTGAGCGGGGAGTGAGTGTGATGGTGGGGGAGTTTGTGGGGAGTGAGTGTGACGGTGGGGGAGTGTGCAGGGAGTGAGTGTGACATTGGGGGAGTGTGCAGGGAGTGAGTGTGATGGTGGGGGAGTGTGTGGGGGGTGTGAGTGTGATGGTTGGGGAGTGTGTGGGGAGTGAGTATGACGGTGGGGGAGTGTGCGGGGAGTGAGTATGACGGTGGGGGGTGTGCAGGGAGTGAGTGTGATGGTGGGGGAGTGTGCGTGGAGTGAGTGTGATGGTGGGGGAGTTTGTGGGGAGTGAGTGTGACGTTGGGGGGTGTGCAGGGAGTGAGTGTGACATTGGGGGAGTGTGCAGGGAGTGAGTGTGATGGTGGGGGAGTGTGTGGGGGGTGTGAGTGTGACGTTGGGGGAGTGTGTGGGGGGAGTGAGTGTGACGTTGGGGGAGTGTGCGGGGAGTGAGTGTGACGGTGGGGGAGTGTGTGGGGGGAGTGAGTGTGACATTGGGGGAGTGTGTGGGGGGAGTGAGTGTGACGTTGTGGGAGTGTGCGGGGAGTGAGTGTGACGTTGGGGGAGTGTGTGGGGGGTCTGAGTGTGACGTTGGGGGAGTGTGTGGGGGGTCTGAGTGTGACGGTGGGGGAGTGTTTGGGGGGAGTGAGTGTGACGTTGGGGGAGTGTGCAGGGAGTGAGTGTGACGTTGGGGGAGTGTGTGGGGGGAGTGAGTGTGACGTTGGGGGAGTGTGCGGGGAGTGAGTGTGACGTTGGGGGAGTGTGCGGGGAGTGAGTGTGACGTTGGGGGAGTGAGCGGGGAGTGAGTGCGAGTGTGGGGGAAGTGTGTGGGGAGTGAGTGTGACGGTGGGGGAGTGTGCAGGGAGTGAGTGTGATGGTGGGGGAGTGCGCGGGGAGTGAGTGTGACGTTGGGGGAGTGTGTGGGGGGACTGAGTGTGACGGTGGGGGAGTGTGTGGGGGGACTGAGTGTGATGGTGGGGGAGTGTGTGGGGGGACTGAGTGTGACGGTGGGGGAGTGTGCAGGGAGTGAGTGTGACAGTGGGGGAGTGTGTGGGGGAGTGAGTGTGACAGCGGGGGAGTGTGTGGGGAGTGAGTGTGACGGTGGGGGAGTGTGCGGGGGAGTGATTTGTGGTTGAGGCCTACAGGGCTAAACATTCAATCTAAAACTCCCAGATTGATCCCTGCTAAATCAGGCTTGGATCACAAGAGGACGATCAACTTCTCCCATCAGCCCAAAATTCAAGATCTTTGAGGACTCGTCTACTGAGGTTAGAAACAGGAAAGGAGAGGTCACCAAGTAGTTCCTGAGCTGTAGAGGAAAGGATAGCAAATGTGATTCTGGATAGGAGCGAGAGTGACAAGGTAGTTGTTACGGGGACTTTATCTTCCCAAATATTGATGTTCAAGTACATTGGATGGGCCCGTTTTTGTCCAATGTGTGCAGGAGGGTTCCTGACACAGTACGTAGACAGGCCAACAAGGGGAGAGGCCACATTAGATTTGGTACTGGGGAATGAACCCGGCCAGGTGTTAAATTTGGAGGTAGGTGAGCACTTTGGTGATAGTGACCACAATTCAGTTGTGTTTACTTTAGCAAAGGAAAGGGATAGGTATATACCGCAGGCAAGATGGGGGGGAAAGGCAATTATGATGCGGTTAGGCAAGATTTAGGATACATAGGATGGGAAAGGAAACTGCAAGGGATGGCCACAATAGGAATGTGGAGGATATTGAAGGAACAGCTACTGCATGTCCTTGATAAAATATGTCCCTGTCAGGCAGGGAGGAAGTGGTCAAGTGAGGGAGCCTAAGGAATTTGAATCTCTTCACAAGAAGAAGAAGGAGGCTTATGTTAGAATGAGACGTGAAGGCTCAGTTCGGGTGCTTTGGAGTTACGGTTAGCCAGGACAGACCTAAAGAGAGAGCTATGAAGGACCAGGAGGGAACATGAGAAGTTGTTGGCAGATAGGATCAAGGAAAACCATAAGGCTTTTTATAGATTTATCAGGAATAAAAGAAAGACTAGAGTATGAATGGGCCAATCAAGGACAGTAGTGGGAAGTTTGTGCGTGGAGTCTGAGGAGATAGGGGAAGCACTAAATGAATATTTTTCATCAGTATTCACACAGGAAAAAGACAATGTTATTGAGGAGATACTAAGATACAGGCTACTAGACTAGATGGGATTGAGGTTCGCAAGGAGGAGGTGTTAGCAATTCTGGACAGTGTGAAAATAGATAAGTCCCCTGGGCCAGATGGGATTTATCCAAGGATTCTCTGGGAAGCCAGGGAGGAGATTGCAGAGCCTTTGGCTTTGATCTTTGATCTTTATGTCATCATTGTCTATAGGAATAGTACCAGAAGACTGGAGGATATCAAATGCTGTTCCCTCGTTCATGAAGGGGAGTAGAGACAACCCTGGTAATTATAGATCAGTGAGCCTTACTTTGGTTGTGGGCAAAGTGTTGGAAAAGGTTATAAGAGAGAGGATTTATCATCATCTAGCAAGGAATGAGTTGATTCAGGATAGTCAACACGGTTTACTGTAGGGTAGCTCATGCCTCACAAACCTTATTGAGTTCTTTGAGAAAGTGACCAAACAAGTGGATGAGGGCATAGCGGTTGATGTGGTGTATATGGATTTCAGTAAGGCGTTTGATAAGGTTCCCCATGGTAGGCTATTGCACAAAATGCGGAGACATGGGATTAAGGGTGATGTAGCAGCTTGGATCAGAAATTGGCTAGCTGAAAGAAGACAGAGGGTGGTGGTTGATGGGAAATGTTCATCCTAGAGTTTAGTTACTAGTAATGTACCACAAGGATCGGTTTTGGAGCCATTGCTGTTTGTCATTGTTATAAATGACCTGGATGACGGTGTAGAAGGATGGGTTAGTAAATTTGCAGATGACACTTAGGTCAGTAGGGTTGTGGATAGCGCTGAAGGATGTTGTAGGTTACAGAAGGGCATAGATAAACTGCAGAGCTAGGCTGAAAGGTGGCAAATGGAGTTTAATGTGAAAAGGTATGAGGTGAATCACTTTGGAAGAACTAACAGGAATGCAGAGTACTGGGCTAATGGTAAGATTCTTGGTAGCGTAGATGAACAGAGAGATCTCGGAGTCCATGTTCATTGATCCCTGAAAGTTGCCATCTAGGTTGATCGGGTTGTTAAGAAGGCATACGGTGTGTTAGCTTTTATTAGTAGAGGGACTGAGTTTTGGAGCCTTGAGGTCATGCTGCAGCTGTACAAAACTCTGGTGCTGCTACACTTGGAGTATTGCGTACAGTTCTGGTCACCGCATTATAGGAAGGATGTGGAAGCTTTGGAAAGGGTTCAGAGGAGATTTATTAGAATGTTGCCTGGTATAGAGGGAAGGTCTTATGAGGAAAGGCTTAGGGACGTGAGGCTGTTTTCATTAGAGAGAAGAAGGTTGAGAGGTGACTTAATTGATACATACAAGATAATCAGAGGGTTAGATAGGGTGGTAAATGGGACTGTGCATGGTCAGCATGGATGAATTGGGACAAAGGACCTGTTTTGGACTGTGACTCTATGACTCTACAAAAGGGTAGAGAGAGTGTTGCTTTCCATTTACTTTTAAAATAAGTGAGTAGAGAGAGTTTACCTGTTTCTAACTGCATTCTGCACCTGTTCTGGGAGTGTATTTTTGATGGAGGCTGTGTGGAGGGACCTTTATTTTCAGTTTGCTTTCAGTTTAAAAGAGTAGAGGCAGCTTTACTCAACATCCAACCCCATGCTGTCCTGGAAGTGGCAGTGTAGAGGGAGTTTTGATAGAGGCAGTGTAGAGGGAGCTTTACTCTGTATCTAACCCTATGCTGTCTCTGTCCTGGAAGTGTCTGATGGGGGACAGTTTAGAGTGAGCTTTACTTTGTATTTAACCCTATGCTGTCCATGTTCTGTGAGAGCCTTTTTCCTCGGATGGTGATGGCTAGCACAGGGGGACATAGCTTTAAATTGAGGGGTGATAGCTATAGAACAGATGTCAGAGGTAGGTTCTTTACTCAGAGAGTAGTAAGGGCGTGGAACGCACTGCCTGCGACAGTAGTAGACGCGCCAACTTTAAGGGTATTTATATGGTCATTGGATAGACATGTGGATGAATCCAATCCAAAGATGTGCAGATAAGGTAAATTGGCCATTCTAAATTGCCCATAGAGTTCGGTGCATTAGTCAGAGGTAAATGTAGGGTAGGGGAATGGGTATGGGTGGTTACTCTTCGGGGGGGGCTGGTGTGGACTTGTTGGGCTGAATAGCCTGTTTCCATACTGTAGGGAATCTAAACTAAAAATGGAACAGTGTAGGTTCGATGGGCTTCAGATTGGTTTCACAGGTCGGCGCAACATCGAGGGCCGAAGGGCCTGTACTGCGCTGTAATCTTCTATGTTCTACGTAATTAGCTAAAGTAAAGTACTCCTGAACATGGAATTCACAACAGAAAGCTCTGGAATTACTCAGCAGGCTGAGCAGCAGAAGTATTGAGGTGACAGAGGCTCCTAGCGACAAATCTGCAAGATGGACGGCTGGCAAGAGAACCAACAAAGAGGGGAAAAACATATTCAATCTGGCGGCTGCAGATGCATCTGTCCATGACAGTATTGGCTAAGAGTAACCACCACAAGAGTGGAGACAAAGTCCTGCCTTCACACTGATAATACCCACCATTGTGTTGTGTCGCACCACCACCGTGCTAAATGGGACAGACTTTGAATAGACCTGACAACTCAAGGCTGGGCATCCATGAGGTGCTGTGGGCCACCAACAGCAACAGAATTGTACTCCAGCACAATCTTCAATCACGTAGCCTGGCATATTCCCCCAGTCAACTATTACCATCAACGCTGGCTCAACGGAGAGTGCAGGAAGGCAAATCAGCAACAGCACCAGGCATTCCTAAAAATGGGGTGTCAAACTGGTGAAGCTACTAAACAGGACCACTCGCACGCAAACAGCATAAGCAGCAAGTGATGGGCAGAGGTCAGTGAGCTAACAAACAAGTCTATGCTCTGCAGTCCAGCCACATGTAATCGTGAATAATGGTAGACAACTAAATAACTCACTGGTGGAGGCTACATAAACATTCCCGTCCTCAATGCTGGACGAGCCCAACACATCAGTGCAAAGGAAAAGACTGAAGCATTCGCAGCAGTGTTCAGTCAGAAGTGCAAAGTGAAAATTTGCTGCATCTGCTCAATCCCACACCACCAACATCCTAGGGGGTGACCATTGACCAGAAGCTCAACTACACTTGCCACGTAAACACAGTGGCTACAAGAGCATGTCAGAGGCTGGAAATTCTACAGTGAATAATTCACTTCCTCACTCCCCAAAACTTGTTCGCCACATACAAAGTACAGGTCAGAAGTGTAACGGAGGACTCCCCACTTGCCTGGACGGGTGCAGCTCCAACAACACTCAAGAAACTTGACACCATCCAGGATAAAGCAGCCTGCTAGATTGGCGCCAGATCTATTCTCCCCACCACTGAGCTCAGCAGCAGCAGTGTGCACTATCTGTAAGATGTACTGCAGAAAATTCACCAAAGATCTTCAAACAACACTTTCCAAACACACGACTACTTCCATCTAGAGAACAAGGGCCATAAGTACATGGGAACACCATCCCCTGCAAGTTCTTTCCAAGCCACTCACCATCCTGACTTGGAAATATATCTCTGTTCTGTCACTGTCGCCGAGTCAAAATCCTGAAATTCCCTCCCTAAGGGCATCGTCGAACTTCCTACAGCACGAGGCCTGCAACAGTTCAAGAAGGCCACTCACGCCAACGTCTCAAGGGGCATCTAGGCACTGGTAAGAAATGCTGGCACAGCCAGCGCCACCCCATGTTCTGTGAATGAATAGAAACAGCGGTGTTTACTGAGGGGATGAGACAGTGAAGTGTGAGAAGTTGAGTTGGAGGTTTACCAAAGCATTGAAAAGAGAATGAGTGATTGCACATTCAGTGATTTTGTGACTGATGGTGAAAGCAGTTTTGGTCGCAGTGAGCAGGAAGTGTGGTACAACAGGGAGGGAACAGAGTGTGGGTGATGGATCTGTCACTGTGATATCCTGAACTTTCATCCTCTGCACAGCCACAATTAACAAGAGGAAGACAAGGTTGGGAATGGACGGGAAACAGAAGTCGGAATTGGAAGGGTTGGTAAGCGTCAACACAGAGCTTAGCATTATGTTACAGTCCATAAATAATTACACTCCCAGGACATGGACAGCACGGGGTTAGATACAGCGTAAAACTCCCCTCAACATGGTCCCCATCAAACACGCACAGGGCAGGGTCAGCACGGGGTTAGATACAGCGTAAAACTCCCCTCAACATGGTCCCCATCAAACACGCACAGGGCAGGGTCAGCAAGGGGTTAGATACAAAGTAAAGCATCTTTTATACTGTCCCCATCGAACACTCCCAGGACATGGATAGCACGGGGTTAAAAGCAGGGTAAAACTCCTTTACACTGTTTCCCCCCCCCCCCCCACCAAACACTTCCAGGACAGAGACAGCTAGGGTTAGATACAGAGTAAAACTCCCTCTACACTGTCCCCCATCAGGCATTCCCAGGGGCAGGGACAGCGTAGGGTTAGATACAGAGTAAAACTCCCTCTACACTGTCCCCCATCAGACACTCCCAGGACATGGACAGCATAGGGTTAGATACAGAGTAAAACTCCCTCTATCAAACATTTCCAGGACAGCATGGGGTTGGATATTGAGTAAAGCTGCCTCTACTCTTTTAAACTGAAAGCAAACTGAAAATAAAGGTCCCTCCACACAGCCTCCATCAAAAAAGTACTCCCAGAACAGGTGCAGAATGCAGTTAGAAACAGGTAAACTCTCTCTACTCACTTATTTTAAAAGTAAATGAAAAGAAACACTCTCTCTACCCTTTTGTAGAGTCATAGAGTCACAGTCCAAAACAGGTCCTTTGTCCCAACTCATCTATGCTGACCAGGTTTTCTTAACTGAACCAGTCCCATTTGCCTGCATTTGGTCCCTATCCCTTGAAACCTTTCTTATCTATATACCTGTCCAATTCCCTTTTAAATGTTGTAATTGTACCTGCCTTTATCACTTCCTCTAGAGACAAAAAAAACTCTAGATACTGGAATCCAAAGGAGACAAGCAGGAGGCTGGAAGAACACAGCAAGCCGGGCGACAGCAGGGGGTGGAGAATTCAATGTTTCCGGTGTTAACCCTTTCTCAGTCCTGAAGAAGGGTTGCACCTGAAACGTTGGCTTCTCTACCTCCTGATGCTGCTCGGCTTGCTGTGTTCTTCCAGCCTCCTGCTTACCTACCTCTAGCACTTTCTCTGGCAGTTCATTCCATATACACACCAACCACTTTGTGAAACAGTTGCCCCTCAGATCCATTTTAAGTCTTTCCCCCCTCAACCTAACCCATGCCCTACAGCTTTGGACACCCCTACCCTTGGAGAAAGACCTTGGCAATAAACCCTATCTATGTCCCTCACGGGTTTATAAACCTCTATAATGTCAACCCTCAGCCTCCGACACCCCGAGGGAGAAAAAATCCCAGCCTATCCATCCTCGCCTTACAATTCAAATGTTATAATTTCGGTAATGCCCTTGTAAATCTTTTCACACCCTCCCCAGTTTAATAACCTTCTTCCTCAAGCAGGGTGACCAGAATTGGATTCAGTTCTCCAAATGTGGTCTTGCCAATGGGCTGGACAGCCATAACACGACATCCTACGTCCTGTACTCAATACTCTGACCAGTGAAGATAAGCATGCCAAACACCTTCTTCATCACAGTGTCGACTTGTGATTCCATTTTCAAGGAACTATGCACTTGCACCCCTAAATCCCTCGGTTCAGTGACACTAAGAGGCTGCAGGTTGACTTGACTGGCTGGTGAAGTTGACAAATGCAATATAATGTGGATAAACGTGAGGTTAACCAGTTTGGTGACAGAAACAGGAAGGCAGATTATTATCTGAATGATTAGAATAGATTACTGACAGTGTGGAAACAGGCCCTTCAGCCTAACAAGTCCACACCGACCCGCCGAAGCACAACCCACCCAGACCCATTCCCCTACATTTACCCCTTCACCTAACACTACGGGCAATTTAGGATGGCCAATTCACCTACCCTGCACATTTTTTGATTGTGGGAGGAAACCGGAGCACCCGGAGGGTACCCACGCAGACACGGGGAGAATGTGCAAACTCCACACAGAGAGTTGCCTGAGGCGGGAATTGAACCCTGGTCTCTGGCGCTGTGAGGCAGCAGTGCTAACCACTGTGCCACCATGCCACCCAGTGGCAAGGAAAAGGTGAGGTGCAATGAAACCTGGGCGTTATGGCAGAACAGTCACTGAAGTTTGGCATGCAGGTGCAGCAGGCAGTGAGGAAAACTATTGGCCTTCATAGCGCCAGGATTTGAGACTAGGAGTAGGGATGTCTTGCTACAATTATACAGGGCCTTGGTGAGGACACACACCTTGAGTATTGTGTGCAGTTTTGGTCTCCTAGCCTGAGAAAGGATGTTCTTGCTATTGAGGGAGTCCAACAAAGGTTCACTAGAACAATTCCTGGGATGGTAGGACTCACATATGGATCAACTGGGCTTGTACTCATTGGAATTTAGAAGGATTGAGGAGGGGGGTGCCTCATAGAAACATATAAAATCCTGCTGAGACTGAACACGCTGGATGTGGACAGTATGTTCCTGATGTTGAGAAAGTTCAGAACTAGGGGTCATATTCTAAGAATAAGGGGTAAGCCAGGAGTAGTGAACTTGTGGAATTCTCTATTCCAGAAAGCTGTTGGGGTTAGGCATATTCAAGAGGGAGCTAGACATGGTCCTTGCAGCTGAAGGGATTATGGAGTATGGAGAAAAGGTGTAAGTGGGATACTGGAAGTGTTTGAGCAGCCTTGATCATATTGAATGATGGTGTACGCTCGAAGGGCCAAATGGCCTACTTCTGTACCTATTTTCTGTATTTCTATGTTTCTATGGGTCTATTAACTGTCTAAGTCTTGCCCTGGTTTGTCTGACCAAAAGGCAACACCTCACATTTATCTAAATTAAACTCCATTTGCCACTCCTCAGCCCTCTGGCCCAGTTGATCAAGATCCTGTTGTATTTTTATATAAGCTTCTTCATTGCCCACTGAACCACCAACTTTGGTGACATGTGAAAATTCCCTAATCAAATTGTTTATATAAATGACAAACAACAGCACCGATCTTACTGGCACATCTGTGGTCACAGGCCTCCAGTCTGAACAACAACCCTCTTCCACCACTCTCTGTCTTCTACAGTCAAGCAAATTTTTGTATCCAATTGGCTAGCTCTCCCTGGCTCCCATGTGACCTAACCTTACTAACCAGTCCACCATGTTGAACCTTGTTGAAGGCCTTGCTAAAGTTTACGTAGACAACATCTACCACTTTGTCTTCTTGGCTACCTCTTTAAAAAACTCAATCAAATTTGTTAGACACAAGTTTCTATGCACAAAGCGGGATGGGACCATTCGCTGCCGCCAATTCGCCACCGCCCATTGGCCACTGAGGACGATTCGCCACCGCCCATTGGCCACTGAGGACGATTCACCACCGCCCATTGGCCACCGAAGACGATTCACCACCGCCCATTGGCCACCGAGGACGATTCGCCACTGCCCATTGGCCACTGAGGACGATTCACCACCGCCCATTGGCCGCTGAGGACGATTCGCCATCGCCCATTGGCCACCGAGGACGATTCGCCACCGCAAGTGTTTGTAACTCCTTTTTTTGTATAAACCAATAAAATTATATTCATTTCACCTCTTTTTTTTTATCAATATTTTGTTTTATAAATAAAGGGGACTGAGAAGTATGAAAGAACAGGCAGGAGGGAAAACAACCACTACGTATATATCTTTCCGGTGACGAATAGTCTCCAGAGGTCAAACGACCCCAGTGGAGAAACGCTGCTGGCGAATGAGCAGTGGCGAATCGTCACCAACCCACACAAAGCCATGCTGACTATCCCTAACTGATTCTTGCCTTTCCAAATGCATGTAGATCCTGTCCCTCAGAATCATCTCCAACAACTTAGCCACCATTGACCTCAGGCTCACTGGCCTGTAGATCCCTGGCTCTTCCTTGCAGCCTTTTTTAAATAAAGGCACAGCATTAGCCACCCTCCATACTTTCTGCACCTCTCCTGTAGGGGGAGAGGTATACAAATATCTGTGCTAGTGACCCCACAGTTTCTTCCCTAGCTTCCCATGATGTCCTGAGATACACTTGGGTTTTAAGACCTCTAGCACCTCCTCTTCTGTAATGTAGATGCTTTTCAAGCCATCACCACTTACTTCCCCAAGTTCCCCAGCTTCCATGTCCCTCTGCATAGTAAATACTGACAAAAATATTTGTTTAGGATCTCACCCATCTCCTGTGGCTCCATACATATATGGTTACTTTACTCTTTAATGGATCCTATTCTCTATCTAGTTACTATTTTGCCCTTAATATATTTGCAGAATCACATTTACTTTATGTGCAAAAGCTATCTCATAGCCCCCTTTTGCACTCCTGATTTCCCTGTTAAATGTTCTCCCAGACCCTCTATAATCCTCAAGGGATTCACTTCTTCCCAGCTACTTTCACCTAACGTATGCTTGAGTCAAAAAGTGTGGTGCTGAAAAAGCACAGCAGGTCAGGCAGCATCCGAGGAGCAGGAGAATCGACATTTCGGGCATAAGCCCTTGGTCACTGGTCCCAAAGTGCTCCCCCGCTAACACCTCAGTCACTTGCCCAGCCTTCTTTCTCAAGAGGAGGTCAAGTTGTGCTCCTTCTCTGGTTAGGGCAACCTATATATTGAGAAAGTTTTCCTGAACACACTGAACTAATTGCCCCCCATGCAGGTACTTAACACCAGGGTAGTCCCAGTCTATGTTTAGAAAGATAAAATCCCCTACTCTTACAACTATTATTTCATCCCATCAAAACCTCTCAGGGCAGGGCAGTTTAGATACTGATAAAAGCTGCCTCGACCCTTTTAAATGGAAAATGAAGCTTTCTGTGCACTTTTAATACGCTTTAAAACTAAGAGTAAATTGGAATTAAATCTCCCTCCGCACTATCCCCATCAAAAACTCCTAGGACAGGGTTAGATAGAGTTAAGCTCCCTTTACATTGTCCCCATCAAACACTCCCGGGACAGGGTTAGATAGAGTAAAGCTCCCTTTACATTGTCCCCATCAAACACTCCCGGGACAGGAAGCATGGGAAAAAGACAGCACTGAAAGGTATCATTTGCCAATGAGACTTTGTTGACTTGTCCATACAGCCCTCCTGTTAGTTCTCTATTGCTGCTCTTTCCAAATAATTCAATCATTTTATTTCTACTTGAACAATTTATCCAATTTGCTGTGAGATATTGCTGCCAAATTTGTATTGTTTGTCCCACCCCCATCATTGATTAGATTCCACATCCTAACCAATCTCTGGGAAAACATACTTTATTCCCATGTTGCCTCTGGTTTCTTTATCAGTCTGTGTGTCCTGGAGTTATAACACTTCTCCTTACGCAGATTTCCCTTGACTCAAAAAAATGGAGTGAACAACACAGTCCTGTATTAATCTCAGTCACTGCCCATTGCCTCACTCGCTTCCCATCGTCCTGTATTAATCCCCAAATTAATCCCATTGCCCTACACTCTTCCCATAGCCCTGTATCATAGAATAGAACATTACAGCACAGTACAGGCCCAGCAGCCCTTGATGTTGTGCTGACCTTTTATCCTACTCTAAAGTCAAACTAACCGGCATACCCTTCAATTTACTATCATCCATGTGCCTATCCAAGAGTCGCTTTAATGTCCCGAACATATCTAAGTCTACCACCACAGCTGGCAGTGCGTTCCACACACCCACCGCTCTCTGTGTAAAGAACCTATCTCTGACATCTCGCCTAAACCTTATTCCAATCACCTTAATATTATGCCCCCTCATGATAGCCATTTCTTTGACTGTCCACTCTATCTATGCCTCTCATCACCTTTGTACATCCCTATCAAGTCACCTTTCAGCCTTCTTCACTCCAATGAGAAAAGCCCCAATGCCCTTAACCTTTCTTCATAGGACATGCCCTCCAGTTCAAGCAGCATCTTGGTAAATCTCCTTTGCGCCCTCTCTCAAGCTTCTACATCCTTTCTATAATGAGGCGACCAGAACTGAACACTTTTTTCCAAGTGTGGTCTAACCAGGGCTTTATAGAGTTGCAGCATAACCCCACAGCTCTTAAACTCAATTCCCCTGTTAATGAAAGCCAACACACCATATGCCTTAACAACCCTATCAACTTTGAGACATCTATGAACATGGACTCCAAGGTCCTTCTGTTCCTCCACACTGCCAACAATTCTGCCTTTAACCCTGTATTATGCATTCAAATTTGACCTTACAAAATGAATCACTTCCCACTTTTCCAGGTTGAACTCTATCTGCCACTTCTCAGCCCAGCCCTACATCAATGTCCCGTTGCAACCTCCAACAGCCCTCCACACTATACACCATTCCACCAACCTTGGTGTCATCAGCAAACTAACTAACTCACCATTCCACTTCCTCATTCAAGTCATTTATAAAAATCACAAAGAGCAGAGGTCCCACAACAGATCCCTGCAGAACACCACTGGTCACCAACCTCCAGGCTGAATACTCTCTATCTGCTACCACCCTCTGTCTTCTATGGGGCAGCTAATTCTGTATCCAGATTGCCAATTACCCTGTATCCTCCTTACTTTCTGAATCGGCCTACTGTGGGGAACCTTATCAAACACCTTGCTCAAATTCGCGTACACGACAGTCACTGCTCTACCTTCATCAATGTGTTTTGTCACATCCTCAAAGAATTCAATAAGGCTTTTGAGACATGACCTGCCCCTCACAAAGGCCGTGCTGACTATCTCTAATCAAACTACGGTTTTCCAACTAATCATAAATCCTGTCTCACAGAATCCTCTCCAATAATTTGCCCACCACCGATGTAAGACTGTAATTCCCAGGACTAGGAGGAAATGAGGACTGCAGATGCTGGAGATCAGAGTCGAGAGTGTGTTGATGGAAAAGCACGGCAGGTCAGGCAGCATCCGAGGAGCAGGAGAATCGATGTTTCGGGCATCAGCCCTTCTTCAGTAGTGGCTACTCATGAAGGGCTCTTGCTCGAAACGTCTACTCTTCTGCTCCTCGGATGCTGCCCGACCTGCCGTGCTTTTCCATACTCTCAATTCCCAGGGTTATCCCTATTCTCTTTCTTAAACAAGGGAATAACATTTGCCACCCTCAAATCATCTGGCACTATTCCAATGGACAGTGAGGATGCAAAGATCATCGCCAAAGGTGCAGTAATCTCTTCCCTTGCTTCCCGTCCTGTATATCCTGTCTGGCCCAGGGGACTTATCTATCCGAATGTTTTTCAAAGTTTTCAGCACATCCTCCTTCTTAACATCAACCTGTTCGAGCATATTAGCCTGTTTCACGCTGTCCTCACAAATGACAAGGTCCCTTTCACTTGGAAGACTGAAGCAAAGTATTCATTAAGGGCCTCCCCTACCCCCTCCATCTCCAGGCACAGGTTCCCTTCACTATTCCTGATCAGTCCTACCCTCGCTTTGGCCATCCTCTTGGTCCTCACATAACTGTAGAATGCCTTAGGGCTTTCCTTAATCCTACCCACTAAAGCTTTCTCATGTCCCCTTCTAACTCTCCTAAGTCCATTCCTCAGATCCTTCCTGGCTACCTTGTAACCCTCTAGAGCCCTGTCTGACCCTTGCCTCCTCAACCTTAAGTATGTTTCCTTCTTCCTCCTGACTAAATGTTTCACTTCCCTTGTCACCCAAGGTTCCTTCACCCTACCGTCCCTTCCTTGCCTCAGTGGGACAAACCTCGCCAGCATTATCAGCAAGTGCTCCCGAAACAACCTCAAGTATCAATCCTCAAACTAATATCACTGCCCTGTGCTCTCCCTGCAGCCCTATATCCATTCCAAACTCATCCCACTGTCCTGCACTCTCCCCGTAGCCCTGTATCAATCCCAAATTAATCCTGCTGCCCATGGTCTCCTCATAGCCCTGTATCAGTCCCAAGCTAATTACACGGTCTCCCCCAAGTTCTCTCTCCTTGTGTCTGTATCCTGCACTATTTGAAGTTTTTATAATGAGTGCGTGCCTGTGAGTCATGTTTCTGCATTACTCATACCCGCAAAGTTCGACAAAGTTGCAGTGTATTCTTGCGTAACTTCACGTGTTTGCACTTTTTAATGGGAAGTAGTGTTTGCCTGGACACTATCACAATGAGTGCAGCACTCACATTCACCCCCACGCTCATCCCAGCCAAAACATCCACTTCTCTCCCCTACCCTTCCTCTTCTCTAAGCCCCACTTCCCCACAGCTTCCCTGTTGCCCCTCTCCCTTCATGACTGCGGGTCTACCCTCTCACGTCAAAGCCCAACTCTAGGTCTAGTCCTCTCTCCTCACCTTGTTCCTTCGCCTTTTCCTCAGCCTCCTTTCCCTCAGTCCCGCTGCCGTCACTCTGCCTGTGTAAGCCCCCTACCCTTCCCCGCCATGCCCCTCTCACCGTGATGTTCCGGCGAACACAGGCCGGGCCGCTCCCCTGGATCACACTGTCCAACACCATCACCTCTTGACTGTGGTCCTCCTCGAAGCACTTCCTGCGGGCCTCGCGGATGCGCCGTTCGATGTCCGGGAAGCTGAACAGGCAGAGGGCTGTGTCCCCACTCCTGGACTCAGGTCTCTCGAACAGGCCGTACAGGCTCTGAGCAGGCCCGGCCCACACCGACAGCAGGCGGCTGTAGAGCCTGAGGTCTGAGCTGCACTGCAGGCCCAGCTGGATGTACGACTCAGTCAGTTTGCGACTCTCGGTCCCTCTCGGGCCCCGGGCGCTGGCGCAGATGCGGGCCAGCAGGCTACGCGGGCGCCCGCCTTTGCTGCCCGAGTTAGCGTCATTGTTGAGGGCGAGGTAGGTATATGCTCCGTGGCCAAAGGCCCTGACGAAACTGAGCCGGTTCCGGGCCTTGGCTTCAAACTTGATCTTGAAGACGTTGTCCTCGGAGGGGTTGATGTCATAGGTGAAGAGCCGCGAGAGGCGGCCTGTGTCCAGGGCACGGATGGCGATCTCCGGAGTGTTCTCGAATCGCAGGTCCTCGCGGCTGCTGTTGGTCGGGAAGTAGCGGGTGCCCAGGCCCGTGTAGGTGGCAGCCACCAGTAACCGACTCCCAGGCTCCGACCCACCGCCAGGGCCTCGCAGGACCAGGCCCACGGTGGAGGCCTGAGGGTGGTTGGCAGCCACATACAGCATGCTGGGGAAGACCAGGTCTGTGCCAGCTGCCGGCGGGAACTGCACCGCCAAGCGACTGATGTTAACCAAGGCTCGGAGTTGGCAGAAGCCCTGGTGCACAGATCCACAGATCACCAGCAGGCCCTGGGCACGGTCAGCCTCCAGCAGCTTGTTGTAGTTGTCCGTCAAGCGGCGGGGATGCTCGCAGTTATTCTGGGGCAGTTGCGAGGCGTGGCACAGGGCACTGTCATTCACAGGACCCGTCTTCACCTGGCTCTGCAACCGCAGGCCCGGCCCCAGCTGGTACACCGCATTGACAGCCCCCACGTACACCCGAGGCTCGGGTTCCAGGCCCCGGCCTCGCTGCAGGCCCCCCACCACAAGCAAGTTGTTGGTGGGTGTAGAGCTCCGAAAGGTATCCTCGAGCTTCATGGCCAACACGGTAGGAAGGACCCCAACTAGGAGGCCAATCAGGAGCCCGAGAGCAAGCCCAACCAGGCCCATCCTTCACCTCTCTCCCTACTCCCAAACTCTCACTCCCTACTCCTAAAGGCCCCTACTTACTTCCGAGACACTCGTCACTCTCTGCCCCAGAGACACCCCCTCACTCCCTACCTCCTCCTCAGCTCCTATCTACCCAGACACCCCTCACTTCTTGCTTTTCCAGAGACACCGCTCACTCTCTCCAGTTCCTCCTTACACAGCCCACAGCCTTTCCTCACTCCACCCTGCCCCTGCCCCAGCCCCTGCTCACACTCTCACTTCCTCCTGTTATCCACCCCACCCACTGCTGTTTATGTCACCCTAGCTCCAACCCTGCATTCTCTCACCCTTTTTCTCCCTGCCCTGTTGCCTGATTCTGCCCCTTTTTCCCCTGTTTCTCAGTCTCTTTCCCTCTTTCCCTATAGTGCCTGTGAACTTTCTCTTTCTCAGTGTCCCTCTCCTGGTGTCACCTGGCTCCGTGTCCCTCGATTCCTGTCTCTCCCTCTTCTACTCTGTGTCTCTCACTCCCTGTCTCTCCCTTTGTGTGTCTCTCTCTGTCTTTGTGTGTGCCTCTCTCTCCCTCTCTTTCTGTGTCCCTCTCACTCCCTGTCTCTCTCTCTCTCTCTTTCTGTGTCCCTCTCACTCCCTCTCTCACAGTCTCTCCCTGTGTCTCCCTCGCTCCCTCTCTTTCTATGTCCCTCTCACTCCCTGTCTCTCTCTCTCTCTCTCTTTCTGTGTCCCTCACTCCCTCTCTCACAGTCTCTCCCTGCGTCTCCCTCACTCCCTCTCTTTCTGTGTCCCTCTCACTCCCTCTCTCTCTTTCTGTGTCCTCACCCCCTCTCTCTCTGTCTCTCCCTCACTCCCTCTTTCACTTTCTGTGTCTCCCTCACTCCCTCTCTCCCTGTGTCGCTCTCTGGCACCCTCACTCTATGCTCCCTACGCTCCCCCTATGCCTGGATCTCACTGAATGATTCTCTCTCTGCCCCTCTCTCTCTGTCTATTACTATTTCGATCCCTTTGTGCCCCTTCTCTCTGTCTCTCTCTCTCTCTCTATCTATCACTCTGTCTCACTCTGTGTTTCCTTGTCTTTCTATAGTCCATTCTTGTCCCTCTCTGTCTCTGCCTGACAATCTCTTTCCCTCCTCTCCTTGGTTCTGTCCCCCTGTCCTGACTCTCCAGTCGACAGTAACTCAGTCAGAAGCTCCCAATCCCAGTTTTCCCACCTGTCTGCTCCGGGTCCCTCCTCTCTCTCTCTCTCTCTCAGTCCGGTTGGAATGGTTTACTGCTTCTCGCTCTCTGTCGGGCTGAGTTTAGCGGATGGTTTTCCTCTGCTCTGATCACAGGAAGACCCTGGTTTCCTGCCAAGCCGCTCGGGCTGTGTGTGACGCGAGTCAGTCCGACTGAGAGACAAGCCTGAGACCGAGGAGAGGGGGAAAGAGAGAGAGAAGGGGAGGTGGACGGGGGAAGATGGGTGGGAGTGACAGAGAGAGAGAGGGGGGGGATAGGGAGAGAGAGGGGGGGGATAGGGGGAGAGAGGGGGGGGGAATAGGGGGAGAGAGGGGGGGGATAGGGGGAGAGAGGGGGGGGATAGGGGGAGAGAGGGGGGGGGATAGGGGGAGAGAGGGGGGGGGGATAGGGGGAGAGAGGGGGGGGGGGGATAGGGGGAGAGAGAGACAGAAGGAGGTAGTGCGTTGGGGGGAGATGGGTGGGAGTGACAGAGAGAGACAGAGTGATAGAGTGCCAGGGGAGAGAGAGAGAAAACAGGATGGAAAGAGAGGGAATAGAAAGGGCGACAGAGAAAGAGGAGATTTGAAAAGTTGGGGATGGGGGTGTGTGTAGACGGAGAGGTTTAGAGAAAGGGGATTGACGGGGTGGGGACGGTACAATTAGAGGGATCTAGAGGGAGAGGAATGAAAGTAGGGAAGGGGGGAGAGGAATGGATAGAGAGACACAGAGAGGGAGGGAGATAGAGAGACTGGAATAGGGAGAGTTGGGAACTGGGGTATCACTCCGGTCCCAGGTCTCCGCTCCAAAATCTGCTCATATGATACAGCAGCTTAGCAGCCGGTATAACTCCGGTCCCAGCCGGTATAACTCCGGTCCCAGCCGGTATAACTCCGGTCCCAGCCGGTATAACTCCGGTCCCTGTCCATCTCTGGTCTATTTGAGTATAATCTCCTGTTATCTCGATGTAACTGTCGTCAGTCAGTGTCGGTATTACTCCAGTCCCAGTCGTTAAAAGATTACTCCCTGGCAGTATAACTCTGATCCATGTTGGTATACCTCCGGTCCTCCTCAGTGCCCCCACCCAGTATGATTCCAGTCCGGCTCTGTCCCCCACTGGAACAAGCCCCAGTCCTGGCAACACACACACATGTGGGGGTGATGCTGGTCCCTGCGACTAAACGACCGGTCCCAGTCGGTATAACTCCGGTCCCAGTCGGTAATACTCCGGTCCCAGTCGGTATAACTCCGTTCCCAGTCGGTGTAACTCCGTTCCCAGTCGGTGTAACTCCGGTCCCAGTCGGTGTAACTCCGGTCCCAGTCGGTAATACTCCGGTCCCAGTCGGTGTAACTCCGTTCCCAGTCGGTGTAACTCCGTTCCCAGTCGGTGTAACTCCGGTCCCAGTCGGTATAACTCCGGTCCCAGTCGGTAATACTCCGGTCCCAGTCGGTGTAACTCCGGTCCCAGTCGGTGTAACTCCGTTCCCAGTCGGTAATACTCCGGTCCCAGTCGGTATAACTCCGTTCCCAGTCGGTGTAACTCCGGTCCCAGTCGGTGTAACTCCGTTCCCAGTCGGTGTAACTCCGGTCCCAGTCGGTATAACTCCGTTCCCAGTCGGTATAACTCCGGTCCCAGTCGGTGTAACTCCGTTCCCAGTCGGTGTAACTCCGGTCCCAGTCGGTGTAACTCCGGTCCCAGTCGGTGTAACTCCGGTCCCTGCCGGTATAACTCCGGTCCCAGTCGGTGTAACTCCGGACCCAGTCGGTGTAACTCCGGTCCCAGTCGGTGTAACTCCGGTCCCTGCCGGTGTAACTCCGGTCCCAGTCGGTATAACTCCGGTCCCAGTCGGTGTAACTCCGGTCCCAGTCGGTATAACTCCGGTCCCAGTCGGTGTAACTCCAGACCCAGTCGGTGTAACTCCGGTCCCAGTCGGTGTAACTCCGGTCCCAGTCGTTATAACTCCGGTCCCAGTCAGTATAACTCCAGTCCTTTCTGGTATAACTCCGGTCCCAGTCGGTATAACTCCGGTCCCAGTCGGTATAACTCCAGTCCTTTCTGGTATAACTCCGGTCCCAGTCGGTATAACTCCAGTGCCAGTCGGTATAACTCCGGTCCCAGTCAGTATAACTCCGGTCCCTGTCGGTATAACTCCGGTCCCTGTCGGTATAACTCCAGTCCCAGTCGGTATAACTCCGGTCCCTGTCGGTATAACTCCGGTCCCTGTCGGTATAACTCCGGTCCCAGTCGTTATAACTCCGGTCCCAGTCGGTGTAACTCCGGTCCCAGTCGGTGTAACTCCGGTCCCAGTCGGTGTAACTCCGGTCCCTGTCGGTATAACTCCGGTCCCTGTCGGTATAACTCCGGTCCCAGTCGTTATAACTCCGGTCCCAGTCGGTGTAACTCCGGTCCCAGTCGGTATAACTCCGGTCCCAGTCGGTGTAACTCCGGTCCCAGTCGGTGTAACTCCGGTCCCTGTCGGTTTAACTCCGGTCCCTGTCGGTGTAACTCCAGTCCCAGTCGGTGTAACTCCGGTCCCAGTCGGTGTAACTCCGGTCCCTGCCGGTATAACTCCAGTCCCAGTCAGTATAACTCCGGTCACAGTCGGTATAACTCCAGTGCCAGTCGGTATAACTCCAGTGCCAATCAGTGTAACTCTGGTCCCAGTCGGTATAACTCCGGTCCCAGTCAGTATAACTCCAGTCCTTTCTGGTATAACTCCGGTCCCAGTCGGTATAACTCCAGTGCCAGTCGGTATAACTCCGGTCCCAGTCAGTATAACTCCGGTCCCAGTCAGTATAACTCCGGTCCCAGTCGGTATAACTCCAGTCCTTGCTGGTATAACTCCGGTCCCAGTCGGTGTAACTCCGGTCCCAGTCGGTATAACTCCGGTCCCAGTCAGTATAACTCCGGTCCCAGTCAGTATAACTCCAGTCCTTGCCGATATAACTCCGGTCTCTGCTGTCGCTGTCGGTACAACTTCGGTCTATGTCAGTATAGCTCCTGTCTGTGTCAATAGAATCTATATACTTGTCAGATTAGACTCTGTCTTTGTTGGTATAACTCCTGTCTGAATCCAGAAACCACCAGTCCCTGTGTAACTCCAGTCCCTGTTGGTATAACTCTCCTCTCTACTGGTATAATTCTACTCCCTACTGATATAACTCTGCTGTCTGCTGGTATAACTGTTGTCTGCTGGGATAGCTCTGCTTCCTGCTGGTATAAGCCTACCCTTTGCTGGTATAACTCTTCTCCCTCTAATAACACCGCAGTTCCTATCAGTATATGGGCGGCACGGTGGCACAGTGGTTAGCACTGCTTCCTCACAGCACCAGAGACCCGGGTTCAATTCCTGCCTCAGACGACTGTGTGGAGTTTGCACATTCTCCCCGTGTCTGCGTGGGTTTCCTCCAGGTGCTCCGGTTTCCTCCCACAATCCAAACAAAAATATGCAGGTTAGGTGAATAGGCCACGCTAAATTGCCTGTAGTGTTAGGTGAAGGGTTAAATGTAGGGGTCTGGGTGGGTGCTCTTCGGTGGGTCGGTGAGGACTTGTTGGGCTGAAGGGCCTGTTTCCACACTGTAAATAATCTAATCTATAACTCTGATCCCGGTCAGTTATAACCCTGTCCATGTTGGCATAACTTTGGTGTGTATTTGGTATAACTCTGGACTCTGTTGGTGCAACTCCTGAGCTTGATGATATATAGCTAGCCCCTGTCTCTGTCAGTGTAACTCCTATCTCTGATGGGATAAGAACTGGCCAGTGCCCATGAAACCATATTATGATGTAGGAGCAGTCATTGGCCATTCAGCCCATCAAGTCTGCTCCACCATGGCTGATCTGATAATCCTCAACTCCACGTTTCTGCCTTTTCCCCGTAACTCTTAATTTCCTTGCTGATTAAAAAGTGTCCTATCCCAGCCTTGAATGTTTTCCAGAAGGAGTTGGAGATTATGTCCTCTGGTCCCTACACTCCCACAAGGGAAACCAACCTTTCCTCATCTACACTGTCAAGATCCCTAAAAGTTTTATATATTTCAATAGAGTCACCTCTTGTTCTTCTATATTCCAACTCATCCTCAGAAGACAATCCCTCCATACCAGGGATCATTCTAGTGAACCTTCTCTGAACTGTCTCCAATGAAATGATATCTTTCCTTAATAACGGGACCAAAGCTGCTGACAGTAGTCCAGATGTGGTCTCACTGACACCTTGTAGTCCAGATGTGGTCTCAATGACACCTTGTAGAATTCCAGATATACTTCCCTACTTGGATACCCCGACTCCCTTGAAATAAGAGGTCACATTCCATTGGCCTTCCTAATTACCTGCTGCCCATGTGTGCTAGCTTTCTGTGTTTTGTGAGTAGCCTCAAGTCCCTTGGCGTTGAAGTCTTCTGTAGTTTATATCCATTTGAATAACATTCATTTCTTTTATTCCTCCTTCCAAATTGAACAACTTCACATTTTTCCATATGATGCACCATTTTCCAAGCTTTTGGCCTGCTTATTTTAGTTATCAATTGTTGCCATTGCTTTGACTCTGTAAACTGCTTGTATCTTTCTCACAACTTGCCGGTGTATCATCTGCAAATTTAGCTGCAGTACATTCACTTCCTTCCTCCAAGTCATTAATATATGTTGTAAACAGTTGCAGTCCCAGCAGAGCCCCACTGGTTACAGGTCACCAACCTGAAAAAGATTCCCTTATTCCCACTCACTGTCTCCTCCTCTCCTCTATCCATACTAATATACTACCTCCAACACCTTAAGGTCTCACCTTTAATGAGCTACCTTGCTGAATGCCTTCTGCCCTAATACAGCACCTCCACTGGTTCCCATGTATCCACTCTGATTGAGGATTCCTTGAAAAACTCAATTAGTCAGACACTATTTCCCCTTCATGAAGCCATGCTGACTTTGTCTAATTAGAGTCTGATTTTCTAAATGTATTGTATTCATGTTGCCTTGGCAACACAAGTGCACACCAAAATGCTTCTTCGGTGTCATGAGGGTTGCTGCCTCTACCAAACTTACAGGGAGTGAGTTCCAGATTCTCATAATTTTTCCTCACATCTCCTCTGAGCCTTTTGCCCCTTCTCTTAAATTTATGCTCCCGGTCAATGATCCCTCCAAAAAGGGGAAAGGTTTCTTCCTGTCTACCTGTCTATGTTCCTTCATTATTTCATACATCTCAATCATGCCCCCCTCTCAATCTCCTCTGCTCTAAGGAAAACAACCCCAGACCGTCCAACATCTTTTCAGCCCCTGCAACATCTGGTAAATCTCCTCTGCACCCTCTCCCAGTGCTATCCTGTCCCTCTTATCTAATCCTTGTCTAGTTCCTGAGAGTATAGCTTCCTTCCCAATTCCAAATCCATTAGTTTAATGATGTGTCCTGCCTGTTTCCTAACCAAGTTGTTCCAGGTCAGTTACAATACCAATATCTACCTGAAAGTGTGAACGATTTTCCAGATAAATCCTGTACACAACAGTCAGGATGACCTGGCCAATGACAGCTAGTCTACTCTTGATCATCAGTAGAGTGATGGAAAATGTCATCAACAGCATCTGCTCAGCAATAACCTGGTCAGTGCTGCACAGTTTGAGTTCCACAAGTGCCACTCAGCTCCTGATCTCATTACAGCCTTGGTTCAAACATGGACAAAAGAGCTGATGTGAGAGTGACAGCCCTTGACATCCAGGCAGCATTCAACCATGTGTGGCCTCACGAAGTCCTCGCAAAACTAGAATCAATCAGAATCAGGAGGTAAGCTCTCTGCTGGTTGGAGTCATACCTGGCGCATAGGAAGATGGTTGTGGTTGTTGGAGGGTCAGTCATCTCAGCTCCAGGACATCTCTGCAGGAGTTCCTCAAGGCAGTGTCCTAGGCCCAACTGTCTTCAGCTGCTTCATCAATGACCTTCCCTCCATCATAAGGTCAGAAGTGGGGATGTTCGCCAATGGTTGCACAATGTTCAGCACCACTCACAACTCCTCAGATACCGGAGCAATCCATGCTCAAATGCAGCAAGATCTGGACAAATCCAGGCTTGGGCTGATAATGGCAAGTAACATTTGCACCACATAAATGCCAGGCAATGACCGTCACCAATAAGAGACAAGCTAATCACCGTCCCTTGACATTCAATGGTGTTACCATCACTGAATCCCCCACCATCCTGGGGATTACCATTGACCAGAAACTGAACCCGATCAGCTCTATAAATATAGTGGCAACAAGAGCAGATCAGAAGCTAGAAATACTGAGGTAAATAGCATTACTCCTTCTCTTTGCTGATTAACATGGCAACTGCCTTGCCCTCCATTTCCAAGAGATGAAAGAGATTGGCCAGAGTGGACGAGACTGAGTTGTTAATAAATCAACCTCTGGGCAAACAATGGGAAATATTTCAATAATTGTTTGAGAACGAGTACATTCCCCTAAAAGGCAAAAGCTCCACTTGTGCTGTTAACTGTGATCAACAAGTAAGATATCAGGTCATGCTCCCACGATGCCTGCGAAATGGAACTGTGAAGGCTGGATGGAACAATAAAAACTCTCTAAAGATAAGTCCGAGCAAAGGACTGTGAACCAAAGGGAGGAGATAACAAAGGCTGGGGCAAATGGATTTTGTAAATATGTTACGAGAAAGAAAGTGGGAAAGGGAAATCAGACTCTTTAACAAACAATATTGGACAATAATAAAAACTATATTCTATTAAACGATGTGGAGGAGCTGGTGTTGGACTGGGGTGGACAAAGTTAAAATTCACAAACGTCCAGGGGTTATAGTCCAACTGGTTTATTCAGAAGCACTAGCTTTCCGATCACTGCTCCTTCATCAGGCAGGAGCAGCGCTCTAAAAGCTATGATTTGCAGGTGCTGGTGTTGGACTGGGATGGGCAAAGTTAAAAATCACAAAACGCCAGGTTATAGTCCAACAGGTTTAATTGGAAACACTAGCTTCCGAAACCTGTTGGACTATAACCTGGTGTTGTGTGGTTTTTCACTCTGTTTATAGAGAAATAGAAATAAACAAAGTGGCTAAAATATAAAGGGGATAAGAAATGTAATCATAAGTTAAATGGGCGAAATGGACAATTTATCAGAAATGATATAAAATGATAATTGAGAATCTAACTGTATTTAGAGTAACTTTGCGATATGGGTTGGGAATTGGTTGAATGGCCAGATTTGGAATGTGGGTCTGGAACCACTTGGAGGCCAGGTAAGATGGATTGTTACAAACATTGACAGTAGTTACATGGTTTATGGCACTGAATTCAAACATCACCATCTAGCATGGTAGGACTTGATCCCAGAACCATTAGCCTGGGGTTCTGGATTTCTCGTCCATTAAGATTACCATGGCACCACCGTCTCCCCTAAAGTTTTCTCGATGGTGGGGAACTTGAAACTGTAGAGCAGCAAATCGATTGGGAGTTTAGGTCCTGTCTATTTCATTCACTGTTCCCATCTGCACCTTTGCTTTTACTTCACCCAGCATCTGAAAGGACAATTTGGCCATAGTGCCTGGTCACCAGAGTAGTATTAGCACTAAAATGATTAAATTCAGATTATCTGAATTTAGCTTGAACTCCCCTGAGTTTTAAAGTTTTTCAATCAGTTTAGAACTTTTGCCAACCGATTCTCTCCCCATGAGAGTTCACTAAACCCCCAAACCCACGAACGTTAATTTTACATGCTAATCTGTTATGTGAGTCCTTGTGAGAAACCTTCTGCAAGTCCAAATAAACCACATCCACTGGCTCTGCCTTATCAACTCTACTAGTTACATCCTCAAAGAATTCTGGTAGATTTGTTCAAGCATGATCTCTCTTTTGTAAATCCATACAGAATCTGTCAGAGTTGTCACTGTTTTCCCAATGCTCAGCTATTATGTAGAGTCATAGAGCTGTACAACACGGGATCAGACCCTTCGGTCCAACTCATCAATGCTGACCAGCTATCCTAAACTAATCTACTCCCATTTACCAGCATTTGGCCCATATCCCTCCAAACCTTTCCTATTCATGTACCCATCCAGATGCCTTTTAAATGTTGTAATTGTACCAGCCTCCACCACTTCCTCTGGCAGCTCATTCCATACACGTACCACCCTCTGCCTGAAAAAGTTGCCCCTTAGGTGCCTTTAAAATCTTTCCCCTCTCACCCTAAACACGTGCCTTCTAGGTCTGGACTCCCCCCCCCACCCCAGAGAAAAGACCCTGTCTATTTACCTTATCCAAGCCCCTCATGATTTTAGAAACCTCTGTTAGGTAACCCTCAGCCTCCGATGCACCAGCCTAATCAGCCTCTCCCTATAGCTTGCTTTTAGAATGGATTCCAGCATTTTCTCCAGTACCAACATCAAGTTGACTGATCTATAAATCTTCTCTCATTCTCTTTTTAAACAGAGAAGTCACACTAGCTATGCCGTAGTCCATAGGAGCTGTTGTAGAACCTAAAGAATCTTGGAAGATGACCATTCATGTATTCTATTCCTAGGGCCTTTGGATTATCAGGCCTGTTTATTTATCTAACTTCAGTCCGATCAAACTCCCCAACACTATTTCTCTGAGGAGAAACTGAGGACTGCAGATGCTGGAGATCAGAGCTGAAAATGTGTTGCTGGAAAAGCGCAGCAGGTCAGGCAGCATCCAAGGAACAGGATGAAGGGCTTATGCCCGAAACGTCGATTCTCCTGTTCTTTGGATGCTGCCTGACCTGCTGTGCTTTTCCAGCAACACATTTGCAACACTATTTCTCTACCAATATTGATTTCCTTCAGTTCTTCCCTCCCACTAAACCCTGTGTTTCCAAAAGTTTTGTGTCATACTTTCTGAAGACAGAACCAAACTAGTCTGGCATCTCTTTGTTCCCCATTATAACTTCCCTTATGTCTGACTGTAAATGACCTACATGTGTCTTTACTAATCTTTTCTCTGCTACCCTACCTCTTCTCTTTTCTCTGTATGTTCCTTGCTAGCTTAGTCTCATACTCTATCTCCCCAGCTGAAACAACTCTGCTGGTCCTCCTTTGCTGAAATCTAAACTGCTCCCAATTCTCAGGACTGCTGTGTTCTTTGGCCAATTGGTGTGCCCTTTCCTTAGATAAAAGAAAAACCACTTCCAGTTTTCCTTGTTAGCCATGGTCAGGCCATTCTTCCCGTTTTAGTTTTATCATACTTTAAATACTTGCAGTGCTCTGGACTCTGGAATATTCACTATCGTTGGGGGAATAAATTCTTTCACAATCTTGGTTGTAAACAAGTGCTCCCCCCCCCCCCCCCCCCGCCAACCCCACCTTTGTGTAACTATCTTCCCTAGTTTGAGAGTCCTCCACTAGTGAAACATCCTCTCAACACCTACCCTTTCCAACTCCCTCTGAATCGTGTTTGTTTCAATAAACATTCTTCCAAACTCCATTGAGGAAAGGCCTAACCCGTTTAAGCTACATCTTGATAAGTCAACCCCTTCATCTCACGAGTGAGTATAGTGAATCGTTTTTGAACTGCCTCCTAGGCCAGTACAGCTTCTTTTCAAATATATATGGACCAAAACTGCACACAGCACTCCTGGTGCGACCTCACCAATACAGTTATAACAAGACTTCCCTCTTTTCAAACCCCAACCGCTGAGAAATAAATGCCAAAATTCCATTTACCTTCTTAACTGCATCTGCAGCAACGTTTTGTGTTTCATACACAAACTCACCCAAATCCCTCACTGTTGCATCATTTTGGACTCTCTCTCTATTTAAATAATAGGCTGCATTTTGATTTTTCCCATCAAAGTACTTGAACTCACACTTTTCTGCATTAAACTCCGTCTGCCAGGTTTGTTGCTGTCCTACACAACTCATTTACATTCTTTTGCAGATTCCTTATGTCTTCACCACAGCATGCCCTTCTGCTGATTTTTGCATCGTCGGCAAATTTAAATACATGACTCTGTGCCCCTTTCTCCAACTCATTGTTAGTAAATAATTGTGGCCCTAGGGCTATTCTTTATGACACTCCACCAAATACATATTTCCAATCTGAATAAAACTCATTAATCCCAAATAATCTCCCTTGCCGATCTGATTTTGCCAGTCAATGTGCAGATTGAAATCACCCGTAACAATTGTCTTTTCTTACACATGGCCGTTATCCCCTGACAGATTCCTTGTCTGACAGTGAGGCAACGTTTTGGGGCCTGTAGATGTCTTTCTGTTGCTATTCCTTAATTCCACCCAAACTGATTCCGTATCACAATCTATTGAACTTACATTACAACTTAACACTGAAATTAAAACCACTTTATTAACAAAGCTACACCACCTCTTTTTCATTTTTGCCTATTCTTTTACAACATCATGTACTCTTGAATAATTGAGCTCCCAGTATTCGTCACTCTATAACCATAAGGCCAGAGAAACAGGAACAGAAGTAGGTCATTTGGCTCCCTGAGCCTGCTCTGTCATTCAGCAGGATCACAGGTGATCCTCCATTCCTCATATCCACTTTCCTGTCTTTTCCCTGTATCCTTGATTCCCTGACTGATCAATACTTTATCAATCTCAGCTTTAAAATATAGACAAGGACTCCACCCCCTCCTCATCTCTGCGGCAAAAAGCTCCAAAGACTCTTAAGCCTCTGAGAGAAGAAATTCCTCCTCATCTCAGTCTGAAATTGGTGTCCCTTTATTCTGACACTATGCCCTCTGGTCCTAGACTCTCCCATGAGGGGGAACATCCTCTCAGCATTTACCCTGTCAAGTCTCTTTAAAAGTTCGATGTATTTCAGTGAGATAATTCTTCTACATCTCTTGGTTTCCAAGACTCTGTGATACCTATCAAGTTGTTCACTTATTTCTATTTGTGCCATCACCTCATCTGTCTTCCTATAAATGCTGTGTGCACTCAAATGAAGAGCCTTAACCTTTGACTTTTAAACTATTACGACTTACATTGATTCTAATTTCTGCTGCATTCTTCTGTGTGTGCTTTCTAACCCTTCCTGTCACGTTGATTATTTGTTCACCTCTTCACCACCCTGCACCTCTTCTCTCAGTTTTCTTGTTGATTTTTTAAACCACCCTTAAACTGAACCTGCCCCGCCATCAGTTCAAAGCCCAATCGACGAACATCGTCATAACGATTCACCCGGAAACTCGTCCCATCATGGATCCCACTCAAAACTGGAAAAGCTCTCCCTTTCCTCCACACTGGGGCCAGTGCCCCACAAATAAAGACATGTTTGTCCCACATCAGCCTTTGACTTATGCATTAAGCTTCGAATTCCATTTACCCAACATGCATGTGGTTCCGGATGTAATCAGGAGAATATTAACGTTGTGGTTCTGCTTTTTAAACTTGGCCCAAGTTGTCTCCACAGAACCATTTTCTTAGTCCTATTTGTCTCCTAGCTGGTACCTATGTGGAATGTGCAAGTAGATCCTTCCCCTCTTACTCAGTGTTGGACCTTGGCAACAGGTAGGCACACCATTGTCTTACAGAGCTATAGAGTCATATAGCATGGAAAATAGCCTTTGAGACACTGTCTTATCATTATCCAGCATGGAAACAGTCATTTCAGTTCAATTCGTCTTTGCCAACTGGATATTCCAATCTGACCTAATCCCATTTGCCAGCATTTGGCCCATATTCCTCTAAACCCTTTCTATTCATATACCCATCCAGATACCTTTTAAGTGTGGTAATTGTTCCTGCCTCTACCACTTCCTCTGGCAGCTTGTTCCATAAATGCACACCAGCCTCTGCATCTCATTCCAGTGAATAGTCCCCAAACAATGCTACCCCCCCTCCCGCCCCCTCTCCCCCCCATTACCAATACATTTCTAATAACTCCTTCTCAATTGAATGACACCCTGGAGCACGGTGCTATGATCAGTTCAGTCAACATCCCTGCAGTCTGTGACCTTGTCCCACTATTGGAGAAATGCATTGGCTGAGGCTCCTCTAAGGTTATAATCAAGATCCCCCTGGATAAACCTCTTCTTTGGATTTAACACCAGCCTGAACTTTTGGGCCTATCACTCTCAGTCAGAGTTGTACACGATTTCTAAACATATTTGTTGTTGTTTCTCCAAGAGCTTGAATTGAATTTCTGTATCCGCCTGTTGCCTCCTTGTTGCGTGATTTACCTGACCCCCCCACACAGATTTAATAAAGTGATTTTCACACTTCAAGTGCAATTGTATGATAACTTTTTCAGATTCCCAACTAACCCCAACATATTTCACAAAATAAGCTTTGACATAGTATAAAACTGAAGAAGGCTCACTGGACTTGAAATGTTAATTCTGCTTTCTCTCTCCCCAAGTGCTGCCAGACCTGTTGAGGTTTTCCAGCAACATATACTTTTGGGTCTGATATAACATTAACCCGAGCTAATTCAGTAATGTGTTCGCTCTCTTTGGCTTCATTCTCCAACTTACATCTGGAAATTTGATGAGGTTGATGATTAATTCCCCACATCCTATGGTTATTCCATTAGTTTTGTTACAAATTCTAGTATTTATCAATTAACACTCTAATGATCTGGTAAGTGCTCCCTCCAGCGTTTTGTGCCCCTTGTTATTTCTGATCGCCACCTGTTCTGATTCTACTTCCAGATCGACTGAGACAATGCCCTTCCTCAACACGCTGCTACACCAAGCTTTATTACAGAACTCTATGTTCCATTCCCCATCTATGAAAAGTATCAAGTTCCCTACAATGCATAGTTCAAAAGCCTGATTATTCTGTTTATAATAACTCATTTGGGATCTTGATCAGATGGGCCAATGAGCTGAGGAGTGGCAGGTTGAGCTTAATTTAGATAAATGCGAGGTGCTACATTTTTGGAAAGCAAATCTTAGCAGGACTTATATACTTAATGGTAAGGTCCTAGGGAGTGTTGCTGAACAAAGAGACCTTGGAGTGCAGGTTCATAGCTCCTTGAAAGTGGAGTCGCAGGTAGATAGGATAGTGAAGGAGGCGTTTGGTATGCTTTCCTTTATTGGTCAGAGTATTGAGTACAGGAGTTGGGAGGTCATGTTGCGGCTGTACAGGACATTGGTTAGACCACTGTTGGAATATTGCATGCAATTCTCGTCTCCTTCCTATCGGAAAGATGTTGTGAAACTTGAAAGGGTTCAGAGAAGATTTACAAGGATGTTGCCAAGGTTGGAAGATTTGAACTACAGGGAAAGGTTGTGAATAGGCTGAGAGGTGACCTTATAGGTGTTTATAAAATTATGAGGGGCATGGGTAGAATAAATAGACAGTCTTTTCCCTGGGGTGGGAGAGTCTAGAACTAGAGGGCATAGGTTTAGGGTGAGAGGAAAAAGATATAAAAGAGATCTAAGGGGCAACTTTTTCACACAGAGGGTGGTGTGTGTATGGAATGAGCTGCCAGAGGAAGGGTGGAGGCTAATACAATTGCAACATTTAAAAGGCATTTGAATGGGTATATGAATAGGAAGGGTTTAGAGGGATATGGGCTAGGTGCTGGCAAGGGGGGCTAGACTAGGTTAGGATATCTGGTCAGCCTGGATGAATTGGACCGAAGGGTCTGTTTCCATGCTGTACATCATTCTGACTCTATGTGGATATTGCTGGCTGGGCCAGTATTTATTGCCCATCCCTAGTTGCCCCCTTGAGAAGGTGGTGGTGAGCTGCCTTCTTGAACTGCTACAGTCCACCTACTGAAGATTGGCCCACAATGCCCTTAGGGAGTGAATTCCAGGAATTTGACCCAATGACAGTGAAGTGGGAGATATGTTGACATCAGTCTGTAAGAACTAGGAACAGGAATGGGCACATCAGCCCCTTGAGCCTGCTCCGCCATTTAACATGATCATAGCTGATCTTATCTGGGTTTCAACTTTACTTGCCCCTGCTGGCTCTCCATAACCCTTCAACCGGTTGCTAATTAAAAGCCTATCTCCTCTTCAAACCTACTCAGTGTCCCAGTATCTACTGCTCTCTGGAGTAGTGAATTCCCCAGATTCTTGACCCTTCGAGAGAAGTCATTTCTCCAATCTGCTTCCCCTTCTCCTAAACCTATGACCCATCTAGATAGCCCCATGTGAGGAAACATCCTCTGTACGACTATGTTGGCAATCTCGTTAGTATCTTATTTCTCTCAATTAGATCTCCTCTCATTCTTTTAAACTCCAGACAGTATAGTCCCAAACTGCTTAATCGCTCCACATAAGACAGCCTCTTCACCTCTGGAATCTAGTGAACCTCCTCTGAACTGCCTCCAATACAACTAGGTCCCTCTGCAAGTCAGGGGGCCAAAACTGTACACAGTACTCCAGATGTGGCCTCACTAGTGCCTTGTACAGTTGCAGCAAAATTGTTCTACTTTCACACTCCATTCCTTCAGCAATAGATGCCAAACTTCCATTTGTTTTCCTTATCACCTGCTGTTTCTGCATATTAGTTTTCTGTGGTTCAAGCATAAGGACATCCAGATCCTTCTGCATTGAAGCACTCTGAAATTTCTCTCCATTTAAATAATCAATTGACTTTCTATTCCTTCAATCAAAATGGATAACCTCAGACGTAAACACGTTAAACTTTATCTGCTGAAATTTGGCCCATTTACCTGTCCATATCCATTTGTAAATTCCTTATTTCTTCATTGCAACTTATCTCCAGCTCCTCTAAGACCGTGTTAGGGAACTGGAGCTGGAGTTGGATGAACTTCGGATCATTCGGGAGGCAGAGGGGGTCATAGATCGGAGCTTTAGGGAAGTAGTAACTCCAAAGATTGCAGACAGATGGGTGACAGTGAGGGAGACTGGGAGTAAGCAGCCAGTGCAGGGACCCCCTGCGGTCGTTCCCCTCAATAACAAGTATACCGTTTTGGATACTTGGGGGGGGGGGGGGGGGCGACTTACCAGGGGTAAGCAACGAGGTTCAGGCCTCTGGCACGGAGCCTGTCCCCGTTGCTCAGAAGGGAAGGGCGGAGAAAGGTAGAGTGATAGTTATTGGGGACTCAATAGTGAGGGGCGCAGATAGGCGGTTTTGCGGGGGCGACAGAGACTCACGTTTGGTATGTTGCCTCCCAGGTGCAAGGGTACGTGATGTCTCTGATCGTGTTTTCCGGGTCCTCAAGGGGGAGGGGGAGCAGCCCCAGGTCGTGGTCCACGTTGGCACCAACGACATAGGTAGGAAGAGGGGTGAGGATGTTAGGCAGGCTTTCAGGGAGCTAGGTTGGAAGCTCAGAGCTAGAACGAACAGAGTTTTAGATTAGATTAGATTAGATTACTTCAGTGTGGAAACAGGCCCTTCGGCCCAACAAGTCCACACCGACCCGCCGAAGCGCAACCCACCCATACCCCGACATTTACCCCTTACCTAACACTACGGGCAATTTAGCATAGCCAATTCACCTGACCTGCACATCTTTGGACTGTGGAAGGAAACCGGAGCACCCGGAGGAAACCCACGCAGACACTGGGAGAACGTGCAAACTCCACACAGTCAGTCGCCTGAGGCCGGAATTGAACCCGGATCTCTGGCGCTGTGAGGCAGCAGTGCTAACCACTGTTGTTGTCTCTGGTTTGTTACCCGTGCCACGTGATAGAGAGTCGAGGAATAGGGAGAGAGAACAGTTAAATGCGTGGCTACAGGGATGGTGCAGGAGGGAGGGATTCCGGTTTCTGGAAAACTGGGGTTCTTTCTGGGGAAGGTGGGACCTCTATAAACAGGATGGTCTCCACCTGAACCTGAGGGGCACCAGCATCCTTGGGGGGAGGTCTGCTAGTGCTCTTTGGGAGGGTTTAAACTAACTCTGCAGGGGCATGGGAACGTGGACTGTTGCTTTAGGGTACAGGACCTTGAGTGTAGGGAGGTTAGGAACAAGGCATCGATCTCGAAGGAGGGTGCCGGTAAACAGGAAGGTGGCTTGAAGTGTGTATACTTCAATGCCAGAAGTATAAGAAATAAGGTAGGTGAACTTGCAGCGTGGATTAGTACCTGGGACTTCGATGTTGTGTCTATTATGGAGACATGGGTAGAACAGGGACAGGAATGGCTGTTGCAGGTTCCAGGGTTTAAATGTTTTAGTAGGGTTAGAGGTGGGGGTAAAAGAGGGGGAGGTGTGGCATTGCTTGTCAAGGATAGTATTACAGTGGTGGAAAGGACGATGGAGGAAGACTCGCCATCTGAGGTAGTTTGGGCTGAGGTTAGAAATAGGAAAGGTGAGGTAACCCTGTTAGGAGTTTTCTACAGGCCTCCTAATAGTCCGAGAGACATAGAGGAAAGTATTGCAAGGATAATTCAGGAGAAGAGTGAAAGTAATAGGGTGGTTGTTATGGGGCACTTTAACTTCCCAGATATTGACTGGGAAAGCTATAGTTCGAGTTCGTTAGATGGGTCAGTGTTTGTCCAATGTGTGCAGGAGGGTTTCCTGACACAATATGTAGACAGGCCAACAAGAGGTGAGGCCATACTGGATTTGGTTCTAGGTAATGAACCAGGCCAGGTGTTAGACTTGGAGGTAGGTGAGCACTTCGGGGGCAGTGACCACAACTCGGTGACTTTTACTCTAGTGATGGAGAGGGATAAGTGTGCAATGAAGGGCAACAGTTATAGCTGGGGGCAGGGAAATTATGATGCGATGAGGCATGACTTGGGATGTGTGGATTGGAAAAATAGGCTTCAATTGATATGTGGAGCTTGTTCAAGGAGCAACGATGGAGTGTCCTTGATAAGTATGTACCAGTCAGGCAGGGAGGAAAGGGTCGTGTGAGGGAGCCGTGGTTTAATAAAGAATTGGAATCCCTTGTGAAAGGGAAGAGGGCGGCCTATGTAAAGATGAGGCGTGAAGGTTCAATTGGGGCGATTGAGAGTTATAAGGTAGCCAGGAAGGATCTAAAGAGAGAGCTAAGAGCAGCAAGGAGGGGACACGAAAAGTCCTTAGTTGGTAAGATAATGGAAAACCCAAAGGCTTTCTATAGGTATGTCAGGAATAAAAGAATGACTAGGGTAGGAATAGGTCCAGTCAAGGATAGTAGTGGGAAGTTGCGTGTGGAGGCTGAAGAGATTGGGGAGACACTGAATGAATACTTTTCGTCAGTATTCACTCAGGAACAGGACATTGTTGCCGATGTGAATATTGAGTCACAATTAATTAGAATGGATGGCTTTGAGGTTTGTAGGGAAGAGGTGTTGGAAATTCTGTAAAGGGTGAAAATAGATAAGTCCCCTGGGCCTGATGGCATTTATCCTAGGATTCTCTGGGAAGCAAGGGAGGAGATTGCAGAGTCATTGGCCTTGATTTTTATGTCCTCGTTGTCTACAGGAATAGTGCCAGAAGACTGGAGGATAGCAAATGTGGTTCCCTTGTTCAAGAAGGGGAGTAGGGATAACCCTAGTAACTATAGGCCAGTGAGTCTCACCTCTGTTGTGGGCAAAGTCTTAGAGAGAATTGTAAGGGATAGGATTTATGAACATCTAGATAGGAATAATGTGATCAAGGATAGTCAGCATGGTTTTGTGAAGGGCAGATCGTGCCTCACAAACCTTATTGAATTCTTTGAGAAGGTGACTAAGGAGGTGGACAAGGGTAAAGCGGTAGATGTGGTGTATATGGATTTTAGTAAGGCTTTTGATAAAGTCCCCCATGGTAGGCTACTGCAAAAAATACGGAGGTATGGCATTGAGGGTGAGTTAGAGGTTTGGATTAGGAATTGGCTGGCTGGAAGGAGACAGAGGGTAGTAGTTGATAGTAAAGGTTCATCTTGGAGTGCAGTTACTAGCGATGTTTTGGGACCATTGCTGTTTGTCATTTTTATAAATGACCTGGAGGAGGGGCTAGAAGGTTGGGTGAGCAAGTTTGCGGATGATACGAAAGTCGGTGGAGTTGTTGACAGTGAGGAAGGATGTGTCAGGTTACAGCGGGACATAGATAAGCTGCAGAGCTGGGCAGAAAGGTGGCAAATGGAGTTCAATGTGGGTAAGTGTGAGGTGATTCACTTTGGTAAGAGTAACAAGAAGATGGGGTACTGGGCTAATGGTCGGATACTTGGTAGTGTGGATGAGCAGAGGGATCTTGGTGTCCATGTACACAGATCTCTGAAAGTTGCCACCCAGGTAAATAGTGCGGTGAAGAAGGCATATGGTGTACTGGCTTTTATTGGTAGAGGAATTGAGTTCCGAGTCCTGAGGTCATGTTGCAGTTGTATAAGACTCTGGTGTGGCCGCATCTGGAGTATTGTGTGCAGTTTTGGTCACCATACTTTAGGAAGGATGTGGAGGCAAAGGAACGGGTACAGAGGAGGTTTACCAGGATGTTGCCTGGTATGGTAGGAAGATCCTATGAGGAAAGGCTGAGGCACTTGGGGCTGTTTTCATTGGAGAAAAGAAGGTTTAGGGGAGATTTGATAGAGGTGTACAAGATGATTAGGGGTTTAGATAGGGTTGACAGTGAGAACCTTTTTCCGCGTATGGAGTCAGCTGTTACTAGGGGACACAGCTTTAAATTAAGGGGGGGTAGGTATAGGACAGATGTTAGGGGTAGATTCTTTACTCAGTGAGTCGTGAGTTCATGGAATGCCCTGCCAGTAGCAGTGGTGGACTCTCCCTCTTTATGGGCATTTAAACGGGCATTGGATAGGAACATGGAGGATAGTGGGCTAGTGTAGGTTAGGTGGGCTTTGATCGGCGCAACATCGAGGGCCAAAGGGCCTGTACTGCGCTGTATTTTTCTATGTTCTATGTTGTATGTGTCAAGTGAGCTGTAGTACTTTCTATCTCTGTATCCAAGACATGAATCTAGGTTATAACATTAATGTGACCTAAGGAGCAAAGCCTATAGTAACTGATTTGTTGCATCTTACCATTTATCTTGACTGTCTCTTTTCTGTTGGTTAGCCAATCCTCTATCCAAATTAAAATAATTATTCCTAACCCCAAATGATCTTACCTTGTGTGAGGCACCATTACAAACACCTTCTGAAAGTCCAGATATATTGCATCTACCGGATCCCCATTATACAAATAAAACCATAGAAATCTACAGTGTGGAAGCAGGCCATTCGGCCCATCAAGTCCACACAGACCTTCTGAAGAGCATCCCACCCAGATCCAACCCTCTGCCCAATCCCCGGAGCATTTACCATGGCTAATGCACCTAGCCTGCACATCCCTGGACATTATGGGTAATTTAGCAGAGCCAATCTATCTAATTTGCACATCTTTGGGCTGTGGAAGAAAACATCACTCTTTCCATCTTCAAAGAACTCTAGAAAATTAGTGAAAAATGTTTAATCCTCATAAACACATGATGACTGTGATTTCCAAGTCAGGACGGTGAGTGGGTAGGTGGGGAACTGGGAGGTGGTGTTCTAATCTATCTACTGCCCTTGTTCTTTTAGTTGGAATTGTTTGTGGGTTTGGAAGGTGCTATCTAAGGATTGTTTCTGCGGTGCATCTCATAATTGTTATACACAGCTGCTACTGAGCATCGGCGGTGGAGGGAGTGGATGTTGAAGGTGACGGATGGAGCGATTGGGCTGGCTGTGTGAATATTCTACTCCGGAGAAAATACAATAGACAATAGGTGCAGGAGTAGGCCATTCTGCCCTTCGAGCCTGCACCACCATTCAATATGATCATGGCTGAACATCCTTAATCAGTATCCTGTTCCTGCCTTATCTCCATAACCCTTGATTCCACTATCCTTGAGAGCTCTATCCAACTCTTTCTTAAATGAATCCAGAGACTGGGCCTCCACTGCCCTCTGGGGCAGAGCATTCCACACAGCCACCAATCTCTGGGTGAAGAAGTTTCTCCTCATCTCTTTCCTAAATGGTCTACCCCGTATTTTTAAGCTGTGTCCTCTGGTTCGGCATTCACCCATCAGCAGAAACATGTTTCCTGCCTCCAGAGTGTCCAATCCTTTAATAATCTTATACGTCTCAATCAGATCCCCTCTCAGTCTTCTAAACTCAAGGGTATACAAGGCCAGTCGCTCCAGTCTTTCAGTGTAAGGTAATCCCGCCATTCCAGGAATTGACCTCGTGAACCTACGCTGCATTCCCTCAATAGCCAGAATGTCTTTCCTCAAATATGGAGACCAGAACTGCACACAGTACTCCAGGTGTGCACCAGGGCCCTATACAGCTGCAGAAGAACCTCTTTGCTTCTATACTCAATCCCTCTTGTTATGAAGGCCAGCATGCTATTAGCCTTCTTCACTACCTGCTGTACCTGCATGCTTACCTTCATTGACTGGTGTACAAGAACACCCAGATCTCTCTGTACTGCCCCTTTACCTAAATTGATTCCATTTAGGTAGTAATCTGCTTTCCTGTTCTTGCCACCAAAGTGGATAACCATACATTTATCCACATTAAACTGCATCTGCCATGCATCTGACCACTCACCTAACCTGTCCAGGTCACCCTGTAATTTCCTAACATCCTCATCACATTTCACCCTGCCACCCAGCTTAGTATCATCAGCAAATTTGCTAAAGTTATTGCTAATACCATCTTCTATATCATTAATATATATTGTAAAAAGCTGCGGTCCCAGTACTGATCCCTGCGGTACCCCACTGGTCACTGCCTGCCATTCCGAAATGGAGCCGTTTATCACTACTGTGTTTCCTGTCAGCCAATCAACTTTCAATCCAAGTTAGTACTTTGCCCCCAATACCATGCGCCCTAATTTTGCTCACTAACCTCCTATGTGGGACTTCAATAACAAAATACTTCAATTTAATACTCGCTTATATCAAATTTCATCTGTTGTCGATTTGCCAACTCACTTAATCTGCCCTAATTCATGTTGTAACCCTCAATCACAGAATCCCTACAGTGCAGAAAGAGGCCATTCAGCCCATCAAGTCAGCACTGACCCTCCAAAGGACTTCCCAAACTATATCCGTAGCCACACATTTACTACGGCTAAACCACCTAGTCTCCACATCCCTCAACACTACAAGGCAATTTAACATGGCCGATCCACTTAACCTGCACAACCTTGGACCGGGACAGAAAACTGGAGCACTCAGAGGAAACCCGGGCAGACACGGGGAGAACGCCAAAGGCTGAAATCAACCCCGTGTCCCTGATGCTGTACAAAACACTGAACATTATGCCACCTTTATCCTCGCCACCAACCATGCATTCCTTACTGTCCCACCTCAATCAGCATTGGCCAGAACCCTGGAGATATACTTGTTCCTTCTTTTATCCACCTCCCTATCCATCATGGGAAGTACAGGCTCACTTACAGAGTTTCAGTGAGCGCCACTTGGTCACAGCTTGTCAGCCCAGGTCTCCCTCCCTCACCTTTAGGCTGAGATTGGACCAGCCAGCACCAGGAACTGAGGAGACAACCTGAAAGGTGAAAGGTCCAAAAGAATGAACACAGGGGCTTAAATTACCTGAGGCTTCCTGAGGGACAGGGGACATTGCCCCCAGAGGGCCACCGAGGAGAGCTGTCGAACTGTGATGGTTACCCACAAAGGCCTGACTGAAAGAGGTTGCAGTTTCGATTGGTGACACTGATCTAGTGTTGATTTGTCTTTCTCCCTTGCTCATGTCCTGGTGATCCAAGTCCCATGTCCTGTCGGCCTCAGCTCCATGGCCGGTTGGTCTGTGTCCCTATGTCCTGCTGGTCTCCCATGTCCTGTTGGTCTGTGTCCCTGTGTCCTGCTTGTCTCCACCCCATGTCCTGCTGGTATCTGCCCCATGTCCAGCTGGTCTGAGTCCTGTGTTCTGCTGGTCTCAGCCCCATGTCCTCCTGGTTTCAGCCCATGTCCTGCTGACCTCAGCTGCAGGTCCTGCTGGTTTGAGGCCCATGTCCTGCTGGTCTGTGTCCCCGTCTCCGACTGGTCTGAGCCCTATGTCCTGCTGGTCTGTGTCCCCATACCTGGCTGGTTTCAGTCCCATGTTCTGTCGCCCTTAGCTGCAAGCCCTGCTGGTCTGTGTCCCCGTGTCCTGCTGGTCTATGCCCTACTGGTCTCAGCCCCGTGTTTGGCTGGTCTGAGCCCTATGTCCTGCTGGTTTCAGCCCCCTATGTCCTGCTGGTCTGTGTCCTCACGTCCTGCTAGTTTCAGCCCCCTATATCCTGCTGGTCTATGTCCCCATGTCCTGCTGGTTTCAGCCCCCTATGTCCTGCTGGTCTGTGTCCTCACGTCCTGCTAGTTTCAGCCCCCTATATCCTGCTGGTCTATGTCCCCATGTCCTGCTGGTTTCAGCCCCCTATGTCCTGCTGGTCTGTGTCCCCATGTCCTGCTGGTTTCAGCCCCCTATGTCCTGCTGGTCTGTGTCCTCACGTCCTGCTGGTTTCAGCCCCCCTATGTCCTGCTGGTCTGTGTCCCCATGTCCTGCTGGTTTCAGTCCCCAATGTCCTGCTGGACTGTGTCCCCATGTCCTGCTGGTTTCAGCCCCCCTATGTCCTGCTGGTCTGTGTCCCCATGTCCTGCTGGTTTCAGTCCCCAATGTCCTGCTGGACTGTGTCCCCATGTCCTGCTGGTTTCAGCCCCCTATGTCCTGCTGGTCTGAGCCCCCACGATCTGCCAGACACTATTCTCTCACTGCGCTCACACTAAGCTTGCCTCTTCGTGGGAAAATCCAGTCAGAATGCAATATTCCCAGAAACTGCTGGCTCTCCTCCAAAAAACAATGTCCAAATAAACTTAGCAGATCAGCAATCCCAGCCCCCTCCCCCGTGCTTCTCCCAAACTCCGAGCTCAGACACATCGATCCGAATGCTACTTCCACATTGGAATTATTTATCTCACTAGAAAGGGACCATCAGGGAGTGAGTCGGAACCCCATCCCACAATTGCCACTCCCAGGAAGCCCTGTGTAGGAGGTTGTTAGCCCCTAGATCATTCACTCTGACAGAGAGCAGCAATCCTGTCAATTTCCATCCACCAGGAAATACCATGAACAGCAATCCTGAACAAAGTCCCACGGGCTCTGGGTACAATGTTGAGGGACAGGCACTGCGTCCCAGCACATGGAGCCAAGCTTCCAGCAGCCATACTCCAGGCATAGGTACATTCACCAGCTCCCATTGGAGGCTGCACATTGTCCAGCCTCAGGGTATGATGCTGAGTGGAAAATTCTGCAATTGGGCATTCACACTGGGAAGGCAAGACACTCAGACTGGTCTGATTGAGGCTTATTAGAATTTGGAAGGAATTTGAGAGAGACAGACAGAGAAAGAAAGAGATAGGCCGACAGACAGAGAGAGGGTGACAGACAGAGACAAAGTGACAGAGAGAGAGGGTGACAGAGAGAGAGAGATAGACAGACAGAAAATGACAGAGAGTGACAGACATAGAGAGAGAGAAACATACTGACAGACAGAGAGAGAGACAGAGAGAGAGAGTGACAGAGAGAGAGACAGAGAGAGACAGACAGACAGACATAGAGAGAGAGACAGAGAGAGAGAGTGACAGAGAGAGACAGAGAGAGAGAGACAGACAGAGAAAGTGACAGAGAGACAGACAGACATAGAGAGAGTGATAGAAAGAGAGACAGAGAGAGAGAGTGACAGAGAAGGAGAGACAGACAGACAGAGAGAGAGTGACAGAGAGAAAGAGAGGGGTGGACAGCGTGTCAAGAAGTATGAGGGAAAGAGCCAGAGGGAAGAGAGAGAGAGGGACAGAGACAGACAGAGAGACAGACGCACAGAGAAAGAGTGACAAAAAGAGACAGAGACAGACAGACAGACAGAGGGACAGAGAGAGGGTGACAAAGAGAGAAAAGAGAGAGTGACAGAGAGACAGACAGAAAACAGAGAGTGACAGAGAGAGAAAGACACACCACCAGAGGGTCAGTGACAGAAAAGAGAGAGAGAGAGACAGAGACAGAGACAGAGAGGCAAAAAGGGAGTCACAGAGACAGACAGATGGAAAGACAGAGAGATTGAGGCACACAGACAGACAGATAGTGTAAATAACTGAGAGAAACAGAGAAAGTGTGTACTGATTGGAACAAGGTCAGTCAGGTGGATCACATAGAGTACTAGTCCCCTGATTGGGGCTGTCAACCTAGTCCAATCGGGAGCCCTGGCTGACAGATATAAACAGGAGTGAAATAAGCACTACCGCAGTTAGGGGTAGTGTGGGGGTTAAAAAAATTAAACAGGAGTGCCACAAACTGGCCTTCAACAGGTCGAGGCAGTGGGCCGTGGAGGGAGTCGTTAGGGCCGACTGCCTGCCCCTCTTCCGGGGTTACGTTAGAGCCCGGGTGTCCTTGGAGAAGGAGCACGCGGTGTCCACCAACACCCTGGAGTTGTTCAGGGAGAGGTGGGTGCCGCAGGGAGTGGAGTGCATTATTTCCCCCTCCAACTCTATTTTGATTTAGTCCCTACCCTCCCCTTCACTGTTTTGGTCACACAGCATTGCCCTGTGATGTGAAGGGCAGTGCTTGTCACTGGCCACTCGGGTGTTTTCATATCTTCCTGGTGGTGGAAATTGAATAAAGATTCGTGCACCTTGTGTCTTTCACTGTGTCTCACACCCGCACACACACACAATAAACAGGAGTGCCGGCTCTGAGCTGGCTGGGTCAGTGTCATGTAATGTGCACATGTTAACAGAGGGTGACTTGGTGATGGGTTGCTGGCCTTACTGCAGTGTGATGAGAGAAAAACCTGCCCCTGAAGAGATTCGCTCACAACAGTCATCTTTCAGTTTAAGCATCTCAGGCATCACACTGCTATTTGGGAAGTTTGACTTGCTCAATCCAGCAATTGGAGACTCAGCCCAGTATATGGAATGAATATGATATTTCTTCTGGGCAAATGACATCGGTGCAGACACAAAACAGTGAATAATTCTCCTGACTGCTTGTGGACCCGCAACTTTTTCGGTTACTGGGAGCCGAACTTTCCCTGCAGCATCAGATACTAAAACTTGTAAGAGTTGACGGATTGAGCTAAGAAATATTACAACCCCCAATATTCCTCTAATTCTGAGACACTATTAACAGTTCGAGAACCTGGGGAATCTGTATCGGGAATTTTGACATGGTAAGGACAACTGGCAGAATGTGATTTTGGTTTAACCCTAAGTGAGGTGCAGAGAGACCGTTTGGTTTGTGCCAATGATGATGTAACCATACCACTAGCTGGACTTCGAACGAGCACTACAACTAGCTTAGTCATTGAAAATGTGGTTCGTGGAGGGTATTCAGATGTAAGTGGACACCCTCCCCAGGCCAACTGAACTTGGTGAGGATCTCTTACATGAAGGCAACTGCATGGCCTCACACAGGGCCTATCCTGAGCACAGTGATTCTAGTCGGCCCACAGCAAAACACCAAAACAAAGCCAAGCCTTGGCCCAAATGGCTGACATTTTCCTGACGATCCAGGCCAGTAAGCCATTACAGTTTCTGCAAGTATGTGGACTCATTTGGTCTGAATTGAGTAAGAGAACTCACAGGCCAGTATTCGGGAGAGTGCACACCCTGGAAAGAACACTCTTAGCTGATTTGGAACAGTTACGTTGCTCAGCAATAGCCAAATCAGAACCAATCAAAACAGACGTCTGGTTAAATGGTCAGCCAGTTCAAATGCAGGTTGAAACAGGCATGGCTGTTATCAGTGATTGTGGAACAAGCCTTTCCCGAACATCACTCTGGATTCCAATCCTAACGTTTGTTTAAGCCTTAGGCCAGGCTGAGACCCTGTACCAGGGACCCCTGGTAAGGGGACAACTTCAGTTCCAGCTTCTTGTGAGAAGAAGCTGGTTCAGTTACCACTGACTGGAGTAAGATTGAACTTGATTGGCTCAATGTTTGACTTGGGGACAGCACGATGGCTGTTGCCTCACAGTGCCAGGGACCTGGGTTTGGATCCATCCTCTGTCTGTGTGGAGTTTGCACATTCTCCCCGTATCCGCTCCGGGTTCCTCCCAAAGGTATGGAGATTAGGTCGATTGGCAATGCAAAAGATTCCCATCATGTCCAAGATTGGGCAGGCTGGGTGGATTAGCCATGGGAGTTACAGGGATAGGCTGGGTCTGATTGGGATGCTCTTTTGGGGTGGGGAAGGGTGGGGGGGGGGGGTCAAAGCTGGACATGAGCCACGTGTGCTTGGCAAAACTAAAACATCTGGTGGTGTTGGGGGAAACAAAAAGGTCATCACAACCAGAACTGAAACCCTTCCGGGCCTGGCGAGATCAGACCACTGTGCATTATGACGGTGGGGAGCAAGAGTGATTGTCCAGAGTAAAATTCACCATCAGATATTGACTGAACTCCACTGGGGTCATCAGGGGCTTCCAAAATGAAGATGTTGGTGAGGTATTATACCCGATGGCCAGGAATGGATGCCAACGTAGCCATTTTGGTGGGTCAGTACCCAAAATACCGAGAAAGACAGAAATTGCTGCCAGCAGATTTCCACCCCCAACATTTGTGGAAACGGCCAGGTCGAGCTTGGACTTGGTAACACTTTGACAATGGCAGTCCATTCATGGGCTCTATATTTTTAGTCATTGTGGACGCCCATTCAAAGTGGTTGGATGTGCATAGAGGGATGACAATTGACAAGTTGCGAGCATCCTTGGCAACACATGGACTCCCAGACGTGTTGGTCACAGGCAACAGGCCATCATTTTCCAGCAGGGAATTTGAACATTTCCTAAAGTTGAATGGCATTCGGCATATGAGGACAGCCCCATACCGTCCAACGGTCGGGTGGAAAGAGCGGTCCAAACTTTGAAGCCAGGCTTAAAGAAACAGCCTAAGGGTTCACTCTGTACCAAACTGTCCCGGTTCCTGTTTGATTATCGGACCATCCCTCCTGCAGTGTTGCTAATGAAGAGAAGACTCTGCATTCCCTGATCTTCCCAGACCTGGTGGGGGAGGAATGTGAAATGGCAACAGGAATATCAATGCCGGATGCAAGACTCTTCTGAGTAAGAGAGACGATTTACTTCATGGGATGGTGTTCGGTGCCGACACCATACGAATGGCCCGGAATGGGTCAGAGACATGGTCAACGTGAGGTCAGATCCCGTGATGTAGAAATTTAAAGTATGAGTGGCCGTCCTGAACAAGCACAGAGACCACATGAAAGCTGTAACCTCGCAAATGGGGCAGGAGCAACACCTACCTGGCCCCTCCGAACATCCAGCAAGGTTGTCAAAACCCGTAGCTTGTCCTCTTCTGTCTAGTGTTGAAAAAGCCCTGGCATCTGAGATGGACACAGCCAGGAATCCGTTCCCAGCTGCAGAGGATGGATTTCGGCTTGCTACGGTCAGGTCCGAGTCTGAGTCGAAGGAACCGACTGTTTTTGTGTGCTACATGGGTACACAGCCATGCTGTGTTCTGGAATGTTCTGTCTGTGCTCCATGGGTACACAGCCATGCTGTGTTCTGGAATGTTCTGTCTGTGCTGCATGGGTACACAGCCATGCTGTGTTCTGGAATGTTCTGTCTATGCTGCATGGGTACACAGCCGTGCTGTGTTCTGGAATGTTCTGTCTGTGCTGCATGGAGAGTCAGCCATGCTTGTTCTGGAATGTTCTGTCTGCACTGCGTGGGTACACAGCCATGCTGTGTTCTGGAATGTTCTGTCTGTGCTGGCTGGGTAGGTAGCCGAGCATTCTGGAATATTTTGCCTGTGCTCAAGCAGCTTCCACAGTCCAACACCCAGGGGACGAAGCAATCTTTGTAAAATGAAGACACTGAGAGTGTGCTGTTCTGTGGGGGCTGTCAGTGAGTGGGTGAGTGTTGGTCAGGTAGGAGGCCCCACGCTGTTTCAGACTGGAGCCTGGTTCACATTGCACAGCATGGGATCAGGACTAACCTTACCTGCATTAAAAATTACCTCCCCTTTGAGTGACTGTTCCTAGGGAATCTGGACGGCCAGGCGGATTGCACTCACCCACTGCCTCAGGCACTCCCCAAGAGCACTCTTCCTCAAGTACTCCCCCAGGGACAATGTTTCTGCTCTCTCTCCTTTATAAAGGAGAGGTCTGCTCCTTTATAGACGTCAGCACCACTCTCTCATGCCATTGGCAGGGCTCCCAGTCCCTGTTCTTTCAGCCAGCCTTGCTAATTCCACGCTGGTTACTGGGCAACAACAGATGTTCCCTTGAGGAATTGTACGTAGCTCCAGCCAGGAATACATTCCCAGCTGCAGAGCAGGCCTCAGAACCCCAGCCAAGCTGCCTCAGCAAAGATCATGGAGTGGGAAAAGAACAGTTTTATGTCAACGGCGCTGCAGCTCCTGACAGTGCTCCCGGGAAGATTGGAAGCACAGGCTGGAACTTTGTCATTCGCTGAAGGGGTTCACTGTCCCGAGAGAACAGGCCAGCCGGCAGCTCAAAAAGCAGCGCTACAGGTGGGCGAGGTAGGGGAATGCGACCGTAATGATGATAGCATTGACCCTGCAGTTTGGGAGGGGTGAATGGTATTGCAACTGAGTGAAGGTAACTGCAAAGCTGTGAGGGAGGAACTGGCCCGAGTTGATTGGTGCGGGAGCCTGACAGGGAATATGGTGGAGCAGCGATGGCAGGAGTTTCTGGGTTGGGGGGGGTGGGGGGCGCGGGCACAGCAGCAAGGTATCCCAAAGAAGAAGGCATGCTAAGGGATGGGAGTGGAAGAGGAGAGGAGGAGCAAGGCACTAGAGAACTCAGGGACTGCATAAAAGAAAGAGGAAAAGCGTGCAATGTGGTGGCTATTCATGGGAAAACAGAGGATTGGGAGTCCTTTAAAAACCAGCAGAGGATAACTGAAGAAGTAATACGAGACAAGAGGATGAAATATGAGGGTAAGCTACCTAGTAACATAAAAGAAGATGGCAAAATGTTTTTAGATATCTGAAAGGTGAGAGAGAGGTAAGAGTGGACTTTGGAACACTGGGAAATGAGGATGGAGAAATAATTAAGGTGGGACAAAGAAATAGCAGAGGAACTGGAGAGCTATTTGCCTCAGTTTTCCCAGTAGAAGACACCAGTAACACACAAGAACTTCAACATAGTCAGGGAGCATCACAAAGGGGGGTGGGAGGTGTTGGGAAAGCGAAAAGGTCTGACGGTGGATAAATCAGGTGGACTACACCTCAGAGGTCTGAAGGAGATAGCCGAGCAGATTGTACAGGCATTGGTGGTAACTCTTTTCAGGAATCATTGAAGTCAGGGAGGGCCCAGAGGACTGGACAACGGCTAATGTAACGCCCCTATGGAGGGAGGTAGAAAGCAGGGAATTATGGGCCGGTTAGCCTGACCTCGGTCGTTGGTAAGATTTTAGAGTCCTTTGTTGAGGATGAGATTGCAGATTGCGAGGAAGTACATGGCAAAATGGGTGAAGTCAGTACATTAAAGGGGAGGTCTGACCTGACAAATCTGTTAGAATTCTTTGAGGAGGTAACCAGCAAGTTAGACAAAGGAGAGCCAATGGATGTCATCTATTTGGATTTCCAGAAGGCCTTTGACAAAGTGTCTCACAGGAGGCTACTAAATATGATAAGCCCATGGTGTTAGGGGCAAGATACTAGCATAGATAGAGGATTGGTTGACCAGCAGAAGGCAGAGAGTGGGGATGGAGGGGTCTTTTTCAGGATGGCAGGGAGTGACTAATGGGGTTCCACAGTAGTTAGTATTAGGACCACAACTACCACATTATACAGTAATGATCTGGATGAAGGTACTGAGGGCATTGTTGCTACATTTCCAGGTGGCACAAAGGTAGACAGAGGGATAGGTAGTGTTGAGGAAGCGGGGGGGGGGGGGGACTGGACCTGCTAAGGGAGTGAGCAAAGAAATAGCATATGGAATATAATGTGGGAAAGTGTGAGGTTATGCACGTTGATAGGAAGATTGCAGGCATAGAGTATTTTCTAAAGGGGGAAAAGACTTTGTAAATCTCAAACACAAAAAGGGACTTAGGAATCTTTGTTCAGGATTCCCTTCAGGTTGAAATGCAGGTGAAGTGGGTGGTAAGGAAAGCAAATACAATGTTAACATCCATTTCAGGAGGGCCAGAATACAAGAGCAGGGATGTATTGCTGAGGCTGTATAAGGCTCTGGTCAGATTGCTTTTGGAATATTGTAGGCAGTTTGAGCCCTGTATCTCAGGAAGGATGTGCTGGCATTCGAGGGGGACCCAGAGGAGGTTTACAAAAATGATTGCGGGAATGAAAGGCTTGGTCGAGGACTTTGGGGTCTGTACTCAGTGGAGTTTCGAAGGATGAGCTGGGGTCTGATTGAAACTTTCAGAATACCGAAAAGCCTGGACAGACTGGCCCTGGAGAAGCTGTTTCCACACTAGAAGGAGAGACTGGAACCTGAGGGAACAGCCTCAGAATGAAGGACCGATCCTTTGGAATTGAGATGAGGAGGAATTTCTTCAGTCAGAGGGTAATGAATGTGTGGAACTTATTGTCGCAGGGGGCTGTAGAGACCACGTCATTAAGAGTATTTAAGACAGAGATACATAGGTTCTTGATTAGTAAGTTGATCAAGGATTATGGGGAGAAAGCAGAAGGATAGGGCTGAAACATATCAGTCATGAATGAATGATGGAGCAGACTTGATGGGCTGAATGGCCCCAATTCTATTCCTATATCTTCTGTTTTTATGGATTTATTCTGCATTCCAGGGAGCAGAGCAATCTAAATATTGTAGTGCGTGAGTTCAGGTAAATTAGCGTGCAGGTCCAGCAAGTAATAACGTTATCCTTTATCGCGAGAGGGACTGAACATAAAAGTAAGGATGCAATGCTTCAGTTAAACAGGACAAAGGTGAGACCACATCGCCAAATACTGTGTGCAGTTTTCGTCTGCTTAGTTAAGGAAGAGCGTAAATGCTCAGAGTAGGTCTCAATAGTTTGATAGAGGTAAGCTTTTGCCCGAAACGTCGATTTTGAAGCTCCTTGGATGCTGCCTGAACTGCTGTGCTCTTCCAGCACCACTAATCCAGAATCCTCACTAGTTTGATAGTTGGAATGAGTGGCTTGTCTTGAGAGCTAAGATGGGACAGACTGGGCTTCTTTCTGCTGGAGTTGAAACGAGTCAGGGGATAATTCGATTGAAGAGTTCTTGACAAGTATATTTGCAGACGACACCAAAAATTGGTGGCATAGACAGCAGTGAAGAAAGTTATCTGAGACCGCAACAGGATCTTGACCAGCTGTGCCAAAAGGAATGGCAGATGGAGATTCATTTAGATAATTGCGAGGTTTGCATTTTGGTAACCAGGACAGGACTTATGCCAGTTAATGGTAGGGGAGTGTTGTTGAACAGAGAGATCTAGAGGTGCAGGCCGATAATTCCTTGCAAGTGGCATCACAAGTGGACAGGGTGGTGAAGAAGGCATTTGGCACACTCGTCTTTTTCAGTCAGAGCATCGAGGACAGGATTTGGGATGTCATGTTGCAACTGTGCAGGACATTGGTGAAGGCACTTTTGGAGTACTTCTGGTCGCCCGACTGTCGGAAGGATGTCATTAAACTTGGAAAAGTTAAAAATAGATGTACAAGGATGTGACCCAGACTGGAGGGCTTGCAGCCGGGACTTCTCTCCGCGAAGGATAGGAGGCTGAGCTGTGGCCTTACCGAGGCTTATAAAACCATGAGGGGCATAGCTGAGGTGAATAGCCAAGCTCTTTTCCCTAGCATAGGGGAATTCAAAAACTAGAGGTCACAAGTTTAAGGTGAGAGGGGAAAGGTTGAAAAGGGACCTGAGGGGCAACGTTTTCACACAGAGGGTTGTGCACATATGGAATGAGCTGCCAGAGGAAGTGTCAGAGGCAGGTATCATTACAACATTTAAAAGATCATTGGACAAGTATATGGATAGGGAAGGTTTACGGGGATATGGACCAAACACAGGTAAATGGGACGAGTTCCGTTTAAGACACCTGGGCAGCACAGATGAGTTGGGCCGAAGGGCCTGTTTCCATACTTGTGGGTGAGTCCAGATCTAAACGCAGCTTATTAAAACTCGGGGCACCTTTTTAAGGGCAGAGATGAGAGGATCTATTTTCCTCTGAGAATCGTGTGGCTTTGGAACTCTCTGTCTCAGAAGAAGGTGGAGGTGGTCTTATTAAATATTTTTAAGGTGGAACTGGATCGGCCTGTGTCGGGGAAGGAAATGATGTAATAAGGTAATGTGCTTTTCGGAACCTAAACAGATCATGTTGGACGGCAGCACAGACTGTGAGGGCTGAACGGCCTCCTCCTGCTCCAGTTTTCTATTCTCACCCAGTCTGAGGTTCTATGTGAGGAGCTGGAGCGGTTCGGCGTTCGGAGTGTGTTAGAGCTGGTGTGAGGCTCCACACAGAACAGGATATGGTCTGTACATCAGGGGAGGGAAAGGCCTCCCCCAAGACTGACAGAGTATCAGCAGAATACAGTTTCTGTGTGGAGACAATTGCCTTGTTTTGGATTCTCCGCAAGTCTGGGCTGTGGTCACCCAGACAGGAATGTGCAGATGAACAAGGCTTGTAGTGTCAGGGACTCACAGCGATTTAGTAATAGCCTCAGGAATCTTTCCCATCCCAGGCTTCTACTGATTTCCAAGCCCCAGAGTTTCCTCAATCTTTCCGTATGGGATGAGTGCTTCTCTGTCTGTCTGGGCTTCTATTTAATTGGCTCCTCTTGATCTAACAACAAGGCAGCGACTGTCACTGTTCTGTCTCTTCCTTGTCTTGGGAAGAATTGTCCGATGTTTTCCCCTGCAGCCCTCTCTGCAAATTTTCCGATGATGGCTCAATGGGAATGTGATGGGTGGAGCTTAGCCTGTGATGGACAAGTTGTCCTCAATCCCCCTCGCAGTGACATGAACCTAGCTGGAGACATGTCTGCAGAGGGACAGGGTGAAGATAGTGCAGCGTGCAAATCAGTAATGAGATCCTGAGGAGAAGTTATCCTGCGATCAGCTCGATAGTGGGCACGGTGGCACAGTGGTTAGCACTGCTGCCTCACAGCGCCAGAGACCCGGGTTCAATTCCCGCCTCAGGCGACTGACTGTGTGGAGTTTGCACATTCTCCCCGTGTCTGCGTGGGTTTCCTCCGGGTGCTCCGGTTTCCTCCCACAGTCCAAAGATGTGCAGGTCAGGTGAATTGGCCATCCTAAATTGCCCGTAGTGTTAGGTAAGGGGTAGATGTAGGGGTATGGGTGGGTTGCGCTTCGGCGGGGCGGTGTGGACTTGTTGGGCCGAAGGGCCTGTTTCCACACTGTAAGTAATCTAATCTAAAGTCGTTTCTGTTATGAAATTACTGTGTTAATCAATTGCCTGAGACCTCAGCAGAGGTAGACTCATAGAGGTCTGCAGCCCTGAGAAAGGCCCTTTGGCCCATCAAATCTGTGGTGGGTAGAAACAACATCTAACTATCCTCATCCCATTCTCTAACACTGGGCCCATAGCCTTGTGTGTCTTGACACATTGAAATACTTCTTCAATGTTCTAACAGTTTCTGCCTCTGTCGGCAAATTTCGGGGAAGTGTAAAAGCGAAAGGGAAGTGATAATTGGGGATTTCGACTTGCCCCACATTAACTGGGATAGTCATCGTGTGAAAGGTTTGGAGGGAGCAGAATTCTTAAAGTGCTTCAAGTTTCGCTTTCTGAGACAGCCTGTACAAGGCCCGAAAAGTGAAGGGCCAGTCCTGGACTTAATTTTAGGTGATGAAGCTGGTTAAAGTGTCAGTGGGGCAGTATTTTGCAGACCACGATCATCACTCTGTTCGACTCAAGATCTAACAGAGATCTTGGGCCTGAATTCAAAGTTCTCAACTGGGAGAAGGCTGATTTTAATAAGTTCAGACATGATTGGGTCAGACTAGACTAGGAGCAGATACTTTCAGGTAAATCTGTCGAGTACAGGACCAATATGTTCCAAGAAAGAAAGTGGGTGGGACCGTTAAATTCTGTGATATACAGGATTGGATTAAGAGAAAAAGGGAGGCTTATTGCAGATCCCAAGGGCTCAAAAGAGCAAAAACCCTAAAGGAGCACAGAATACGCAGGAGGGAATTTAAATGGGAGATTAGGAGAGCTAAAAGCAGGTAATATAAAGGAAAATCCGAAACTGTTTCACACGTACATTAAGATAAAAGGATAACGAGAGAAAGCGTGAGGCCCATTAGACGAAAGTGAGGTCTACAGATGCTGGAGATCAGAGTCAAGATTGGAGTGGTGCTGGAAAAGCACAGCAGGTCAGGCAGCATCTGAGGAACAGGAAAACTGATGTTTTAGGCAAAAGCCCTTCATCAGAAAGGGCTTTTGCCTGAAACGTCAGTTTTCCTGCTTCTCGGATACTGCCTGACCCGCTGTGCTTTTCCAGCACCACTCCAATCTTGACTAGAGCCCATTAGAGACTACAGTAATAATTTGTGCGTTGAACCCACATAGCATTTAGGAAGTATTTAATGTATCCTTGCGGTGCCAAGGCGTACAAGGCTATGGGCCAAGAGTTGCAAAATGAGTTTGGAATGTGGGAGGAAACCAGAGCACCCGGAGAAAACCCGCACAGACACAGGGCAAATGTGCAAACTCCACACAGACAGTCACCTGAGGTTGGCACCAAACCTAGATCCCCGGTGCTGTGAGGCATCTGTGCTAACCACTGAGCCACGGTGCCACCCCAATCACAACCCATTTGTCCATAGTGTTCAGGGATGCATAGGTTGGGTGCATTGGTCAGGGGATAATATGTGGGATAATAGGGTGGGGGAATGGGTCTGGATGGGTTACTCTTCAGAAGATCAGTGTGGGCTTGTTGGGCTGAAGGGTCTGTTTCCACTCTGCAGGGATTCGATGATTCTTTGATTCTATGATTCTATGAGGATAGTTTGGTGGTTCTTTTCGACAGGTGCAGTCACAATGGGCTAAAGGGCTTTCTTCTGTGCTGTAGGTCTCTATGAGTCTGTGACACCACAGCAACTTCCAAATTCCCACCACCCTCGGGCTAGAAGTATTTTTCCTCAGATCTTCTTTAAACCTCCAGCCCCTTACCCTTAAAGCCTGCATCAATGATTGAGGGTGTCACATTACTGGATGACAATCACCAACAATCTGTCCTGGTCCAACCACATCAATGTGATGGTCAAGAAAACACAACGACGTCCCTACTTCCTCAGGAGGCTAAGGAAATTCAGCATGTCCACAAAGACTCCTGCCATTTTTATAGATGCCCTACAGAAAGCATCATAATGTGATATGGCAGCTGCTCTTCCTAAGACTGTAAGAAACTACAGAGAGTCATGAACACAGCCCAGTCCATCATGCCAATCAGCCTTCCATTGGTTCTGTCTATCCTTGATGTACAGAGAGATCTGGGAGTTCAGCTCCATTATACCCTGAAGGTGACAATGCAGGCCTGTAGACTGGTCAAGAAGGCATACAGCATGCGTTTCTTCATCAGATGGCGTATTGAGGTACAGAGTTGGCAGGTCATGTTACAGTTGTGCAGGACTTTGGTTCGGCCACATTTAGAACACTACGTGCAGTTCTGGTCACCATGTTACCAAAAGGGTGTGGATGCTTTGGAGAGGGTGCAGAGGTGGTTCACCAGGATGTTGCCTGGTATGGAGGGCGCTACATTAAGATTGTTTTCATTAGAAAGATGGAGGTTAGGGGTGGGGGTGGGGGCGGGGGGGGGAGGCGGTGGAACCTGATAGAGCTCTACAAAATCATGAGAGGTATAGACAGGGTGGATAGCAAGAAACTTTTTCTCAGAGTGGGGGACTCAGTTACTAGGGGTCACAAATTCAAGGTAAGAGGGGAAAGGTTTAGGGGAGATATGCATGGAACGTTCTTTACGCAGAGGAAGTGGGTGCCTGGAACACGTTGCTCATGAAGGTGGTAGAGGTGGGCACGATAGTGTCATTTAAGATGTAAGACAGATACATGAATGGGCAGGGAGCAGAGGGATACAAATCCTCAGAAAATAGGCGACAGGTTTAGATAGACAATTTGGATCGGCACAGGCTTGGAGGGCCGAAGGGCCTGTTCCTGTGCTGTAATTTTCTTTGTTCTCTTTGTTCTCTATACTTCACACTGCCTCGGGAAAGCAACTAACATAATCAAAAGCCCCAGTTATATTCTCTACCACCCTCTTGTATCAGGAAGATTATATAAAGGTTGAATACATGTCTGAAGAGATTCAAGAACAGCTTCTTCCCCAGTATTATCAGACCTTTGAACAGACCTCTCAAGTGTTAATTCTGATCTCTCTGTCTGCACCTTCTCTGTGGCTGTAACACTGTGTTGTGCACTCTGATCTGCTACCCTAAACCACTTTGTATTTTACAATCTGCCTGTACAGCATGCAAAACAACACTTTTCACTCTATCACGTGACAACAATAAATTAATCAATAAATCTACGCCCACCCCCACTGGTCATCGATCCTTCCATTAAGTGGCAAAGCTACTTCCTGTCTACCCTATATAAGCCCCTTATCATTTTATACGTATCAATTATGGCCCCTCTCAATCAGTGAAGAACAGAGATTGAGCTAACTGCTGTTATTTTCCCCTAGGGCACAGGAGACCTGTGGGCATAGATTTCAGGTGAGGGACAGGAGGTTTAGAGGAGATGTGAGGTAACGTGGTTTCATTCAGAGGCAGTGGAAACCTGGAACTCACTGCTGTGCCCTCGTAACATGGAAGAGGTACTCAGATGAACACTCGCATACAAGGCTCTTGGCCAAGTGCTGGAGAATAGGATGAGAATAGATAGGTGGCTGCCTCAGGCGGGGTATTGAGTACAAGAGTTGGCAGGTCATGTTACAGTTATTTAAGTCTTTGGTCGCCACAATTACCAAAAGGATGTGGATGCTTTGGAGTGGGTGCAGAGGAGGTTCACCAGGATGTTGCCCGGTATGGAGGGTGTTACATTGGGATCGTTTTCTTTAGAAAGATGGAGGTTGAGAGGGGACCTGATTGAGGCCTACAAAATCATGAGAGGTGTACAAAGTTAAAAATCACACAGCACCAGGTTATAGTCCAACAGGTTTAATTGGAAGCACACTAGCTTTCGGAGCGACGCCCCTTCCTCAGGTGATAGGACTACCACCTGAGGAAGGGGCGTCACTCCCAAAGCTAGTGTGCTTCCAATTAAACCTGTTGGACTATAACCTGGTGCTGTGTGATTTTTAACTTTGTACACCCCAGTCCAACACCGGCATCTCCAAATCATGGGAGGTGTAGACAGGGTGGATAGCAAGAAGCTTTTTCCCAGAGTGCGGAACTCAATTACTAGGGGCCATGAGTCCAAGATGAGAGGGGAAAGTTTAAGGGAGATGTCATATATGGACATGATGGACCAAAGGGCCTTTTTCTGGACTGTAGATCTCTGTGACTGCAGCTGTTCCTCCTGTCTGTTACCCAGCTATAAACCTTCATTCCTGGAACCATTCAGATCCCCTACTAAATTCTCCGGAGGTATCACATCCTTTTAACGTGTCAGCTGTGAAATTAGACATAATGGTTTAGTTGATGGGGAAGGTGGGGTGCACGCTGCCTTTTTTTTTAACCATTTTAAAATAACTTCCTTGTTTTCATTCTGGATGACTCCATTCATAAAGCCCAGCATCCTGTGTGCTTTACAAAGTGCAGATGGTAATAATCTGTAATAAAAACAGAAAAAAAACAACTCAGCAAGTGAGGCAGCCTGTCAGCTTGGTGGTAACTCGATTGACCTCTCATTATCTGCAATGATTTCTGCTTTTGTGATTATTGCTTTGTTCAACACTCTCTCAACCCGCCCTGCCACCTTCAATTGTTTCGTGTACTGCAATCCCCCTCCAAATCACTGGCCATCCTGACTTGGAAATATATTGCCGTTCCTTCAGCTCGCTGGGTCAAAATCCCTCAGAATTCCCTCCCTCAGGGTGTTGTGGATCTACCTACAGCATGTGGAGCATCAGTTCAAGAGGGCAGCTCAGCACCACCTTCTTAAGGGCAACTAGGCACAGGCAATAAATACTGACACAGCCAGCGATGCCCACTTCCCATAAGTGAATTTTAAAGCCGTTCCACCTCAGGACTTCCTGCAACCCCTTTACCCTACAGCTGATACTTTCTCTCCTACCAAAATGCACCACCTCACTTTCAATACCACATTCCACTTGCCTGCTGCCCCCATATCCTTGTGGACACACTCACAGTTCTTCTCAGTGTTGATCTGTTTTGAGTTTCATGTCACCAGGACTTTGGAAATTTTGCAAGTTTGGACATTTTGTGCCCTGCTGTTCCTCCTCTCAGCTCCCTCCTTCACTGGGGTCCTGTCGCAAGAACAGATCGTCAATTCCAGCATGAGAAGATGATGGTGAGATCAGGCTTGAACCTGAGTCATTGGCTTGGACTGAGAGTCGGCAGGGAGGCTGGGACAGTGTCAGGCGAGGGGGCTGGAAGGAGGGGGGAATGGGTGAACGTTGACTTTGTAAAATATTGAATTGTGAGCTCACATGAATACCGTGAATTGGATGGCTTTTGAAAAATATTTGCTTGTGAGTTGAATGGGCAACTGCTAGGGCGACACGGTGGCTCAGTGGTCAGCACTGCTGCCTCACAGTGCCAGGGACCTGACATCGATTCCAGCCTTGGGTGACTGTCCGTGTGCAATTTGCGCATTCTCCAGTTAACCCCCCACAGACAGAAGGGAAGTGAGTAGCTCATTATTAAAATAATCAGTAGTTGTTCTAGCAACTTGTCTTATCTAATAGAGAGATGAATGGCAGGCTAGCTCTGAGCCCCAACCCCCCTTGGTGGAGTATGCACTGTGTGCTGTTTGAGAACAATGGGTCACGTCCTGTATCCTGTATGTGCAGGAAGTACTATCCGACTGAAGTTTTGGAATTTGAACAGCAGCTGTGGAACCATTGTTGTGTATCTGGTGTGTTTGAGAGCATGGTGTTAGCACCATTTTGGAATTGGTCACTTCACAGCTGAAATGCATGGTGGGAATGTGGCAGCCAACAAGTAATTACAAAGAAACAGGCAGCTTTCTGAATGGAGCTCAATGTCCACCCTTGGGGGGGAGAGGGGAGCGGGGGTGGCGGGGGGTGGGGGGGGGTGGGGGGGGTGGGGGGGAGGAGGGTGTATAAAGAAGATTGGAACAACACCCACGAAATAAATCAACTCAATGGAAGTGCACCAGTATGGGGGTAATACACGAGAATGAATTTATTTTTCCCTTTTCTCTTTTTTATTTGTGGGATGAGGGAATTGCTGGCTGGGCCAGTATTTATTGTCTGTCCCTAATTACCCTGGAGAAGGTGGGGGTGAGCTGCCTTCTGGATTTGCTGCAGTCCACCTGCTGTGGGTTGACCCACAATGCAACAAGGGAGAGAATTCCAGGATGTTGACCCAGCAACAGTAAAGGAATGGCAATATATTTCCAGGTCAGGATGGAGAGTGGCTTGGAGGGGAACTTGCAGATGGTCATGTTCCCATGTAGCTGCTGCCCTTGTCCTTCTCGGTGGACGTGGTCGTGGGTTTGGAAAGTGCTGACTGAGGATCTTTGGGGATTGGTTAACAGGCAGAGAATGAGAATAAAGGGGACACGCTGAGTTTGACAGACTGTGACCAGTGGGATACTACAAGGATCAGTGCTTCTGGAGAAGTGTCATACCAGCCTTGAAACATTAATTCTGTTTCTCCCTCTCTCTCTCTCTCCCCCCACCCTCCCCACAGATGCTGCCAGACCTGCTGAGTGTCTCCTCCACTCTTTGCATCGATTGTAATATTTTGAGGTTTGCTGATGATACAAAACATGGTTGGAACGTAAGCTGTGAGGAGATGCAAAGAGGCTTCAAGGGGATTTAGACTGGGCCAAGTGGGTAAGAATATGATGACAATGGGTGAGGTGTGAGGTGATTCAATTTGTTGGCAGAATGATGGTGCAGAGTTTTCATAACTGTCAATGTCCAAAGGAACCTGGGTGTCCTTTTGGATGAGCCACTGAAAGCTAGCTTGCAGGTTCAGGAAGCAATCAGAAAGGCAAATGGTATAGTGGCCTTTATCATCAAAAGATTTGAGTTCAGAAGCAAGGAAGTCTTGTTTCAATTGTACAGAACTTGGTGAGACTGGAGTATGGCGTACAGTACTTGTTTCCTTGTTTAAGGAAGGAGTGGAAAAGTGAGGACTGCAGATGCTGGAGATCAAAAAGTGTGGCATTGGAAAAGCACAACCAGGCAGCATCCGAGGAGCAGGAGAGTCCATGTTTCAAGCATAAGTTCTTCATCAGGAATGTGGGAGATGAAGAACTCCTGATGAAGGGCTTATCCTCGAAACGTCGACTCTCCTGCTCCTCGGCTGCTGCCTGACCGGCTGTGCTTTTCCAGCAACACCCTTTTTGACTAAGGAAGGGGGGGGAGAGCTGTTGAGGGAGTCTAGCAAAGGTTCACCAATCAGATTCCTGGGAACGTGGGACTATCCTGTAAGAAGAGATCTGAGGAATTTGGAAGAATGAGAGATGATCTCATAGAGGCTTACTCAATCCTTAAAGGGAGAGACGGAGTCAATTAAAATGTGATGTTTCAGTCACTGACTGTGGGCTGTAGGATCAAGGGACACTGTTTCAGAATAAAAGAGAAGCCATTTCAGACTGAGATGAAGAGGAGGTTCTTCAGAGTGTGGCGAATCTTTGAACTAGTCTGTCCCAGAGGACAGTGAGAACAAGGGGGGATAGCCACGGTGGCACAGTGGTTAGCACTGCTGCCTCACAGCGCCAGAGACCCGGGTTCATTTCCCGCCTCAGGTGACTGACTGTGTGGAGTTTGCACGTTCTCCCCGTGTCTGTGTGGGTTTCCTCCGGGTGCTCCGGTTTCCTCCTACAGTCCAAAGATGTGTAGGTCAGGTGAATTGGTCATGCTAAATTGCGCGTAGTGTTAGGTAAGGGGTAAATGTAGGGGTATGATGTGGGTTGCGCTTCGGCGGGGCAGTGTGGACTTGTTGGGCCGAAGGGCCTGTTTCCACACTGTAAGTAATCTAATCTAATCTAAAAAAAAGCTTTAAATTAAGGGGGGGTAGATATAGGACTGATGTTAGGGGTAGGTTCTTCACTCAGCGAGTCGTAAGCTCATGGAATGCCCTGCCAGTAGCAGTGGTGGACTCTCCCTCTTTATGGGTATTTAAGCGGGCATTGGATAGGCATATGGAGGATAGTGGGTTAGTGTAGGTTAGGTGGGCTTTGATCGGCGCAACATCGAGGGCCGAAGGGCCTGTACTGCGCTGTATTCTTCTATGTTCTATGTTCTATAACTCGGTAATTGAGTAAATTCAAGAGGAAGATTGAGAGATTTATGGAGATTCATGACATCAAGGGACATGGGGATAGCACACGAATTGAGGTTGATGATGCAGAATGGCAGAGGAGGTTTGGGGGCTGAATGGCCAGTTGGGGGCTGAATTGGCTCCTGTGCCAATCTTTTAATGATTCGACAGTTTAACAGATGGCTATTGGATAGGCAGGGGAATGAACAGACATCTCATGATGGCGTGTTGGCCTCTTGATGCCAGAGGCTGGCTCTGCAAAGCTGTCTGACCCTGGGCAGTGGAGTGGCTGGTGCAAGCTGACAGCACCAACATCGGTAGAAAGGGAGATGGGGAGCAGAACTTAGGTAAGAAATGAACAGGCTGTGTCATGAAAGTAGTCATCCACAGATTACTCCCAGTGCCAGCAGGTAGAGAGATAGAAGAATAAGGCAGAGTAATGTGCAGCTAGGAATATGGAGCAGGAGAGAATGCTTTAGATTCCGAAAGCATTGGGATCAGCTCTGGGGAAGTTGGGAGCAGTACAAAATGGACAGTTCACACCAAAATGGAGTTCCGGAATGGGATGCTTCACAAGTGCTGTTGGAGACTATTTGAATTAACTTGAAAACTAAAACATGATGCCAGACAGAGATAGTAGACTATTTGGGAGAGAGAGTTAGTACTACAATAGGGATTTATGGATGGATATGGATGGATGCAGTTTGATAAATAAGATTAAAGAGGTACAGACATAGATCACTAAGTGGAAATATGACGTTGTGGTCAATACAGAGAACTGGCCCAAAAGAGAGCAGGACTGGGTGTTAAACATTCCTGGATATTAAGTGCTCAGAGAAGGTTAAGGTGAATATTGCAGTGCAGGAGGCAGAGTAATCCCAGTGGGGTCAAGGACACAATCGATTTGGCAAAAAAAAGTGCAGGTACATTGCAAGGAGTATCAGAAATAAGGTGGGTGAACTTAAGGTGTGGATCGGTACCCGGGACTATGATGTTGTGGCCATCACGGAAACGTGGAGAGAAGAGGGACAGGAATGGTTGTTGGAGGTTCCTGGTTACAGATGTTTCAGTAAGATTAGGGAGGGTGGTAAAAAAGGAGGGGGGGGGTGGCATTGCTAATTAGAAATGGTATAACGGCTGCAGAAAGGAAGTTTGAGGGGGATCTGCCTCTGGAGGTAGTATGGGCTGAAGTCAGAAATAGGAAAGGTGCAGTCACCTTGTTGGGTGTTTACTATAGGCCCCCCAATAGCAGCAGAGATGTGGAGAAACAGATTGGGAAACAGATTTTGGAAAGGTGCAGAAGCCACAGGGTCGTAGTCACGGGCGATTTCAACTTCCCAAATATTGGTTGGAAGCTCTTTAGATCAAGTAGATTGGATGGGGCAGTGTTTGTGCAGTGTGTCCAGGAAGCTTTTCTAACGCAGTATGTAGATTGTCCAACCAGAGGGGAGGCCATATTGGATTTGGTACTCGGTAATGAACCGGGACAAGTGATGGGCTTGTTAGTGGGTGAGCATTTTGGTGATGGTGACCACAATTCTGTGACTTTCACCTTGGTTATGGAGAGAGGCAGGTGCGTGCAACAGGGTAGGTTTTACATTTGGGGGAAGGGTAAATACGATGCTGTAAGACAGGATCTGAGGAGCATAAATTGGGAGCATAAGCTGTCAGGGAAGGATTTCTTGGAAATGTGGAACTTTTTCAAGGAACAGATACAACGTGCCCTTGATATGTATGTACCAGTCAGGCAGGAAAGAGATGGTTGTGTGAGGGAACCTTGGTTGACGAGGGAGGTTGAATGTCTTGTAAAGAGGAAGAAGGAGGCTTACATAAGGTTGAGGAAACAGGGTTCAGACAGAGCAGTGGAGGGATACAGGATAGCCAGAAGGGAGCTGAAGAAAGGGATTAGAAGAGCTAAGAGAGGGCATGAAAAATCTTTGGCGGGTAGGATCAAGGATAACCCCAAGGCATTTTATGCATATGTGAGAAACATGAGAATGACGAGAACGAGGGTAGGTCCAATCAAGGACAGTAGTGGGAGATTGTGTATTGAGTCGGAAGAGATAGGAGAGGTCTTGAATGAGTACTTTTCTTCAGTATTTACAAAGAAGAGGGACCATATTGTTGAAGAGGAGAGTGTGAAACGGACTGGTAAGCTAGAGGAGATACTTGTTAGGAAGGAAGATGTGTTGGGCATTTTGAACAACTTGAGGATAGACAAGTCCTCCGGGCCTGACGGGATATATCCTAGGATTATGTGGGAAGCAAAAGAGGAAATTGCAGAACTGTTGGCAATGATCTTTTCGTCTTCACTGTCAACAGGGGTGGTACCAGGGGACTGGAGAGTGGCGAATATTGTGCCCCTGTTCAAAAAAGGGAATAGGGATAACCCCGGGAATTACAGGCCAGTTAGTCTTACTTTGGTGGTAGACAAAGTAATGGAAAGGGTACTGAGGGATAGGATTTATGAGTATCTGGAAAGACACTGCTTGATTAGGGACAGCCAGCACGGATTTGTGAGGGGTAGGTCTTGCCTTACAAGTCTTATTGAATTCTTTGAGGAGGTAACCAAGCATGTGGATGAGGGTAGAGCAGTGGATGTAGTGTACATGGATTTTAGTAAGGCATTTGATAAGGTTCCCCGTGGTAGGCTTATGTGGAAAGTCAGGAGACATGGGATAGAGGGAAATTTGGCCAGTTGGATAGAAAACTGCTAACCGGTCGAAGTCAGAGAGTGGTGGTAGATGGTAAATATTCAGCCTGGAGCCCAGTTACAAGTGGAGTTCCGCAGGGATCAGTTCTGGGTCCTCTGCTGTTTGTAATTTTTATTAATGACTTGGATGAGGGAGTCGAAGGGTGGGTCAGTAAATTTGCAGATGATACGAAGATTGGTGGAGTTGTGGATAGTGAGGAGGGCTGTTGTCGGCTGCAAAGAGACTTAGATATGATGCAGAGCTGGGCTGAGGAGTGGCAGATGGAGTTCAACCCTGTCAAATGTGAGGTTGTCCATTTTGGAAGAACAAATAAGAATGCGGAATACAGGGTTAATGGTAGGGTTCTTAGTCAGGTGGAGGAACAGAGGGATCTTGGGGTCTATGTACATAGATCTTTGAAGGTTGCCACTCAGGTGGATAGAGTTTGTAAGAAGGCCTATGGTGTATTAGCGTTCATTAGCAGAGGGATTGAATTCAAGAGTCGTGAGGTGATGTTGCAGCTGTACAGGACCTTGGTTAGGCCACATTTGGAGTACTGTGTGCAGTTCTGGTCGCCTCACTTTAGGAAAGATGTGGAAGCTTTGGAGAGGGTGCAGAGAAGATTTACCAGGATGTTGCCTGAAATGGAGAATAGGTAGAACGAGGATAGGTTGAGAGTGCTAAGCCTTTTCTCATTGGAACGGCGAAGGATGAGGGATGACTTGATAGAGGTTTATAAGATGATCAGGGGAATAGATAGACAGTCAGAAACTTTTTCCCCGGGTACAACAGAGTGTTACAAGGGGACATAAATTTAAGGTGAAGGGTGGAAGGTATAGGGGGGATGTCAGGAGTAGGTTCTTTACCCAGAGAGTGGTGGGGGCATGGAATGCGCTGCCTGTGGGAGTGGCAGAGTCAGAATCATTGGTGACCTTTAAGCGGCAATTGGATAGGTACATGGATGGGTGCTTAAGCTAGGACAAATGTTCAGCACAACATCGTGGGCCGAAGGGCTGTATTGTTCTATGTTCTATGTTCTACGTTTGCTGTTATCTATTGGTCAGCTGATAGGAACAATGCAGAAGGACAAACTTGCAAGCAAATTGCAAAATGCAGCAAGAATTATCAAGTATGCAAGCAGTCATTTAGTACAGAATGTGAGCATTGCTGGAAAAAAGATACATTTTGTCAAAGCTATCCATCTTGCACTCAACAGGACTATTCACAAGAATACCAAAGTCACATAGCAGAGGAGAGTGCTGATTGGTTGACAGGTGCACTTTGATGGGCTGGGCATTGCCATGGAGAATTTACCAGTTTGAGTCAAAACAGAGAATTACTGAACAGTTCACCTAGTCATGGGGAAAATGCTAAAGTCTAGTAGAAAACAAAAGTGTGATAACAGAACTTTGGACAAAGCCAGCTTGGGTCAATGAAAGACCAATCATCCTTCTCAAATCTACTGGAGCTTTCTGAGGATGTAACTGGTAGAATAGATAAAAGAGAACCAGTTGGTGTGGTGAACTTGCATTTTCAAAAATACTTTTGATAAGTTCACTCAATAAGAAGTCAGTGGCAAAATGCAAAGGGTAATATATTGGCATGGATTGAGAATCAGGTGATAAACAGGAAACAGAGGAAAGAAATAAATAGGTCTTTTTCTGAGAGGCAGGCGCTGACTAGTGGTTTACTGCAAGGATCAGTGCTGGGGTCCCAGCTATTTTTGATGTACATAAATGACCTGCATGTGGGAACCAAATACAACATTTCCAAATTTGCTAGCAGCACAAAACTAGGGTAAGACTATGAATTGTGAGCAGAATGCAATGAGGCTTCAAGGTGATTGAGGCAAATTGAGTGAACAGATGGCAGATGAACCACTTTGGTGTGAAAACCAGAGGGGCAGAGTGTTATTTAAATGGTGATAGGTTTGGAAGAATGGATAAACAAAGGGCTCTGAATGTCCTCGCTCATCAGTCAATGAAACTAGAGAAGAAGATGCTGCAAAGTCAAATAATATAATGGCCTTCATTGCAAGCGGATTTGAATTATAGATTCATCACTGTGGAAATAGACCCTTCAGGCCAACCAGTCCATGCTGAGCATGTTCCCACACCAAAGTAATCTCATCTGTCTGCATTTGGCCTATATCTCTCCAAAGTTATTTCAACATATTGAATGGGCAGCACGGTGGCACAGTGGTTAGCACTGCTGCCTCGCAGCGCCAGAGACCCGGGTTCAATTCCCGCCTCAGGCAACTCTCTGTGTGGGGTTTGCACATTCGCCCCGTGTCTGAGTGGGTTTGCTCCAGTTTCCTCCCATAGTCCAAAAATGTGCAGGTTAGGTGAATTGGCCGTGCTAAAATTGCCCGTACTGTTGGGTGTAGGGGAATGGGTCTGGGTGGGTTGCTCTTCGGAGGGTTGGTATGGACTTGTTGGGCCGAAGGGCCTGTTTCCACACTGTAAGTAACCTAAAGCTTTTCTGATTAATGAACTTATCCAAGTGTCCTATAAACGTTGTAACTGTACCTGCATCCACCATTTTGCTCTAACAGTCCATTTTACACACAAACTACTCTGTGTAAAACATTTGCCCCTCATTTCCTTTCTAAATGTTTTCTCCCCTCACCTTAAAAATACACCCCCTAGTTTTGAACTGCCCCACCTCAGAAAATAAAACCTGTCTTTCACCTTATCCATGCCCCTCATGATTTTATAAACCTCAATAAGGTCATCCCTCAACCTCCTACGCCCCAATGAAGAAAAGTCCTAGCCTATCCAGTTTACTTTTATATCCCAAACCGTTCAGTTGTGGCAACATCCCGGAAAATCTTTTCTGATCCCTCTCCAGTTTCATAAGATTCTTCCCATTACAGAGCAAGCAGAACTGCACACAATACTCCTCAGATGCCGATGGCTAGCACGAGGGGATGTAGCTTTAGATTGAGGTAGTTTCTTTAATCAGAGGGTAGTAGGGGCGTGGAATGACCTGCCTGCCAAATTTAAGGGCATTTCAATGGTCGTTGGATAGACATATGGATGTAAATGGAATAGTGTAGGTTAGATGGGCTTCAGATTGGTTCCACAGGGCTGCACAACATCGAGGGCTGAACACGCGTTCGATGTTCTAATGTTGAGAGCCGAAGGGTCTGTACTGTTCTGTTCTGTTCTATGTTCTGTGATTGCTTACGATGGGCTGGGCACATTGTCCACATAACCGACACGATACATCCCAATCTTGTGCTCTACTCCCAGCTCCAAAATGGCGGGCGAGCCCTAGGTTGACAGAGGAAGTGCTTCGGTGACACCCTCAAGGCCTCACTGGCAAATTGTAGCGTTCCCACAGACGCCAGGGAACACAGGCCTAAGACCATCCAAAGTGGAGGAGGACTATTTGGGAAGGCGTTGAGCACCTCGAGAAGTTGCCATCAGGAAAAAGCATAAGCCATGGAAAAACAGTGTAAGGAGCGCGCTGACACACCAACAGCCCAGTCAGCCCTTCCTGTTGCCCCAAGTGGGACAGAGTCTGCGGAAGCTGCATCGGCCATCTGCAAACTCACTCTGAGAGTGAAAAAGAGTCATCTTTATCTGCGAGGGACCGCCAACGAATGAATAAATGAAGTGTATCAAAGTGTGGGATAAGTGTGAGTGTGTCAGTGTGTAGGGTCGGTGTGAGTATGTGAGATAAGTGTGAGTGTGTCAGTGTGTAGGGTCGGTGTGAGTATGTGAGGTAAGTGTGAGTGTGTCAGTGTGTAGGGTCGGTGTGAGTATGTGAGGTAAGTGTGAGTGTGTCAGTGTGTAGGGTCGGTGTGAGTATGTGAGATAAGTGTGAGTGTGTCAGTGTGTAGGGTCGGTGTGAGTATGTGAGGTAAGTGTGAGTGTGTCAGTGTGTAGGGTCGGTGTGAGTATGTGAGGTAAGTGTGAGTGTGTCAGTGTGTAGGGTCGGTGTGAGTATGTGAGATAAGTGTGAGTGTGTCAGTGTGTAGGGTCGGTGTGAGTATGTGAGGTAAGTGTGAGTGTGTCAGTGTGAGAGCACCAGGGCATGGGGTATGGGTGTGTCAGGGTGTGAGTGCGTCAGGGTGTGAGGTCAGTGTGTAGGGTCAGTGTGAGTGTGTCAGTGTCAGTGTGTGAGGTCAGTGTGTGGGGTCTGTGTGAGTGTGTCAGCGTGAGTGTGTCAGGGTGTGAGTGTGACAGTGTGTGGGGTCAGTGTGAGTGTGTCAGGGTGAGGTCACTGTGTGGGGTCAGTGTGAGTGCGACAGTGTGTGGGGTCAGTGTGAGTGTGACAGTGTGTGGGGTCAGTATGAGTGTGTCATTGTGAGTGTGACAGTATGTGGGGTCAGTATGAGTGTGTCAGTGTGTGGGGTCAGTGTGATTTTGTTTGTATCGTAGCCAGTCATGTTGACTGACCCTGTCTGCCTGGCTCTTACCATGAAACCTGTTCTGTCTGTTCTGTGAATAGTTTGGGCTGTGGACTGTGGTTTAGCTGCTACTGATTACCTTCCTGGTCTTAGTCTGATTAAACTCTCGGCTCTGGTCTATTTGTGTCAGCTTTGTGGTGAGCTTATTGCTGTTCCAAGGCCACACTTCCTTGTTATTGTGTTTCCCTCCTTCATATCAGCAGGAAACAGGCATTTGTTCGTGTATCTGGGCCAGGAACCTCCCTTCAGAATGACAATAAAAAAGAATCTGTGACAAAACACAGCAGGAGCAGGAAACAGAGTTTGAAGGAGGAATTCAGGAGTGGGATTAGCAAACACTAGGAGCAAAGAAATCAACAACATTTATGAAACAACAAAAACACAAAAGCAGACATTGGAACCTCACAGAAACATAGACCAACTTTAGTAAATGTTACATTGTGTACAAACTGGCAAAATCCTAACCTTTAAATCGATTATATCAGTCAAATTGTGTTTGATTCCAATTCAGATTTTGACACCCTGTGTGTTCACTGGTGATTTCGGGTGCTGGGATTCTCCCAGTTCCTACTGGGACTTTTCCTGTTGCCGCTAGGAATCTCTCTGCCCTGCTGAGATTCTCTCAGCTCCTGCTGGGATTCACCCTGTTCCCACTGAGGGGAATTACCCATTGCTTTCCATTCACCTCAGTGTCAGTTACCCGGAGAAAAAAAAACATTCTTTCTCCATACTGGTCCCAGTCTTCGATGGCGGGATCAAGCTTCCCAAATAGCGGCATGATGTTAAAAATGCTTGCCCCTAATGCTTCACTCCCTCGGCAACGGCTGCAGTGGGAGGAGCGACAGCGAGGACCAGAGGCCTGATGGGAAGGAAGGGGTAATGTTTAAAAAGTTTTTTTAAAAATAGGCAGAGCGCATGAATGAGCAGGAGTGGACATGGGACTGCTGGGTAACTCAGGCTTGATATTTGGGTGGTTGCTTTACCCAAAACACTACTCGGGTAGTGTGTCCCACCCAACCTCCTCCTCTAACCAAAACATATATGTTCTGAGTGCTGGAATGTTAAGGTGAATAGTCTTCTTTTTTCCCTCCCTTTTAGTTTTCAGTAGTCTCTTTGGGAATTTGGAATAGTGGGAATGGAGGTTAGGGCAGTTGAATGTTCCTCCTGCAGAACATGGGAGAGAACAGTTACCTCTGGTGTCCCTGCTGACTGCATCTGTGGGAAGTGCACCCAACTCCAGCTCCTCGAAAACCGTGGTAGGGAGCTGGAGCTGGAGCTGGATGAACTTCGGATCATTCAGGAGGCAGTGGGGGTTATTGTATGGAGTTACAGGGAGGTAGTCACACCTCAAGTAAAAGAAGAAGGTAGATGAGTTACCGTCAGGGGACAGAGAGGGAACCGGCAGACAGTGCAGGGATCTCCTGTGGCCATTCCCCTCAACAACAAGTATACCGTTTTGGATACTGTTGGTGGGGGGATGACTTACTAGGGGCAAGAAATGGGGCACAGGTCTCTGGCACAGAGTCTGTCCCTGTTGCTCAGAAGGGAAGGAGGAGCAGAGCATTAGTCATTGGGGAGTCCATAGTTAGAGGGACAGATAGGAGGTTCTGTTGGAATGACAGAGGCTCATGGTTGGTGTATTGCCTCCTATGTGCCAGTGTTTATGGTGTCTCTGATCATGTTCTCAGGATCCTTGGGGGAGGGAGAGCAACCCCAAGTCGTGTTCCACATCGACACCAATAACATAAGTAGGAAAAGGGATGGGGATTTAAGGCAAACTTTCAGGGAGCTAGGGTGGAAGCTTAGAGCTAGAACAATGAGAGTTGTTTCTCTAATTTGTTGCCCTTCCATGAGTTAGCAAAACGAGGAATAGGGACAGAGAGGAGTTGAACATGTGGCTACAGGAATGGTGCAGGAGGGAGGGTTTTGGATTCCTGGATAATTGGGGTTTTTTCTGGTGTAGATGGGACCTTGCACAAACAGGAAGGTCTTCACCTGAACCAGAGGAGTACCAATATCCTGGTGGGGAGCATTTGCTAATGTTCTTAGGGTGGGTTTAAACTAATTCAGCAGGCGTATGGGAACCTAAATTGTTGTTCGAGTATACAAGAGGTTGAGAGTAGTGAGGTCAGAAATCAGGTTTCAGGGTCGCAAGAAGGCACCGGCAAGCAAAAAGTCGGTTTGAAGTGTGTCTACATCAACGCCAGGAGCATCTGGAATAAGGTGGGTGAACTTGCAGCATGGGTTGGTATCTAAGATTTCAATGTTGTGGTCATTCCGGAGACATGGGTAGAGCAGGGACAGGAATGGTTATTGCAGGTTCCGGGATTTAGATGTTTCAGTAAGAACAGGAAAAATGGTCAAAGAGGGCGGGTTATGACATTGTTAGACAAGGACAGTATTGCAGCTGCAGAAAGGACATTTGAGGATTCGTCTACTGAGGTAGTGTGGGCTGAGATTAGAAACAGGAAATATGAAGTTACACTGTTGGGAGTTTTCTATAGCCCCCCCCAGTAGTTCCAGAGATGTAGAGGAAAGGATAGAAAAGATAATTCTCGATAGGAGCAAGAGTGACAGGGTAGTTGTCATGGGGGACTTCAACTTCCCAAATATTGACTGGGAATACTATAGTACAAGTACTTTAGATGGGACAGTTTGTGTCCATTGTGTGCAGGATAGTTTCCTGACACAGTATGTAGATCGGCCAACAAGGGACAAGGCCACATTGGATTTGGTGCTGGGTAATGAACCAGGCCAAGTGTTGGCTTTGGAGGTAGGTGAGCACTTTGGTGATAGTGACCACAATTCAGTTGTGTTTAGTTTAGTGATGGAAAGGGATAGGTATACACCAGAGGGCAAGAGTTACAGTTGGGGGAAAGGTACGATGCAATTAGATAAGATTTAGGATGCATAGGATGGCGAAGGAAATTGCAGGAGATGGGCACAATAGAAATGTGGAGCTTATTCAAGGAACAGTTACTGTGTGTCTTTGATAAGTATGTACCTGTCAGGCAGGGAAGAAGTGGTTGAGCAAGGGAGCTGTGGTCTACTAAAGAAGTTGAATCTCTTGTCAAGAGGAAGAAGAAGGCATATGTTAGGATGAGATGTGATCGCTCAGTTAGGGTGAGTGAGAGTTACAACGTGGCCAGGAAAGACCTAAAGAGAGAGCTAAGATGAGAGAGGAGAGGGCATGAGAAGTCATTGGTGGATAGGATCAAGGAAAACCCTAAAGCTTTGCATCGTAATATAAGGGTTAAAAGAATAACTAGAGTAAGATTAGGGCCAATCAAGGACAGTAATGGGAAGTTTGTGCGTGGAGTCTGAGGAGATAGGGGAAGCGCTAAATAAATATTTTTCATCACTATTCACACAGGAAAAAGACAATGTTGTTGAGGAGATACTGAGATACAGGCTACTAGACTAGATGGGATTGAGGTTTGCAAGGAGGAGGTGTTAGCAATTCTGGACAGTGTGAAAATAGATAAGTCCCCTGGGCCGGATGGGATTTATCCAAGGATTCTCTGGGAAGCAAGGGAGGAGATTGCAGAGCCTTTGGCTTTAACCTTTATGTTGTCATTGTCTACAGGAATAGTACCAGAAGACTGGAGGATAGCAAATGTTGTTCCCTTGTTCAGGAAGGGGAGTAGAGACAATCCTGGGAATTATAGACCAGTGAGCCTTACTTCGATTGTGGGTAAGGTGTTGGGAAAGGTTATAAAATATAGGATTTATAATCATCTTGATAGGAATAATTTGATGAGGGATAGTCAACACGGTTTCGTGAAGGGCAGGTCATGCCTCACAAACTTTATTGAGTTCTTTGAGAAGGTAGCCAAACAGGTGGATGAGGGTAAAGCCTTTGATGTGGTGTATATGGATTTCAGTAAGGTCTTTGAAAAGATTCCCCACGGTAGGCTACTGCACAAAATAGGAAGACATGGGATTGAGGGTGATTTAGCGATTTGGATCAGAAATTGACTAGCTGAAAGAAGACAGAGGGTGGTGGTTGATGGGAAATGTTCATCCTGGATTTCAGTTACTAGTGATGCACCGAAAGAATCTGTTTTGGGGCCACTGCTGTTTGTTATTTTTATAAATGACCTGGATGAGGGAATAGAAGGATGGGTTAGAAAATTTGCGGACAACATTTAGGTTGGTACAGTTGTGGATAGTGCCGAAGGATTTTGTAGGTTACAGAGGGACATAGATAACCTGCAGAGCTGGGCTGAGAGGTGGCAAATGGAGTTTAATGTGGACAAGTGTGAGGTGATTCACTTTGGAAGGAGCAACAGGAATACAGAGTACTGGGCTAATGGTCAGATTCTTGATATTGCAGATGAGCAGAGGGATCTCAGTGTCCATGTACATAAATCCCTGAAAGTTGCCACCCAGGTTGATAGGGTTTTTAAGAAGACATATGGTGTGTTAGCTTTTATTGGTAGAGGGACTGAGTTTCAGAGCTATGAGGTCATGTTGCAACTGTACAAAAGCCTGGTATGGCTGCACTTGGAGTATTGTGCACAGTTCTGGTCACCGCATTATAGGAAGGATGTGGAAGCTTTGGAAAGGACTCAGAGGAGATATACTAGGAAGTTGCCTGGTATGGAGGGAAGGTCTTATGAGGAAAAGCTGAGGGACTTGAGGCTGTTTTCGTTTGAGCGAAGAAGTTTAAGAGGTGACCTGATATAAGATAATCAGAGGGTTAGATAAGGTGGGCAGTGAGAGCCTTCTTCCTTGGATGGTGATGGCTAGCACAAGGGGACAAAGCTTTAAATTGAGGACAGATATCAGAGGTAGTTTCTTTACTTAGGGAGGATTAGGGGTGTGGAAAGCACTGCCTGCAACAATAGTAGACTTGCCAACTTTAAGGGCATTTAAATGGTCATTGGATAAACATATGGATGTAAATGGAATAGTGTAAGTTAGATTAGCTTCAGATTGGTTTCACAGGGCATCACAACATTGAGGGCTGAAGGGCCTGTCCTACACTGTACTGTTCTATGTTCTATGTTCTAACTCAAAGGCGAGTGTTGCAAGCAAGTTTCTCCAGGAGTGTGTTTTTCTCTTGTCACCATTGAAATAACTCCACACAACGTCACCACGTCATCCTTTATTGACACATGGAGAGCCCTGACCCTAATCCAGCTCTGTCAGAGCCGGCTCTCAGAGTGAACAGAACCTCTGACACACCTGTTTAAATCTTCAATTCCTGATGAAGGGCATATGCCCAAAATGTCAACTCTCCTGCTCCTCGGATGCTGCCTGACCTGCTGTGTTTTTCCAGTGCCTTACCTTTTGACTCTGACCTCCAGCATCTGCACTTCCACCTGTTCCTACCTGTTAGCCAGGCCAGGTTAACAGCCCCATGCAGGGAATTCATATTGGCGAATGGTGCCCATCCTTACTTGGGACTCAATGACCTTGGGACTGGCACTGGGTACCATCGGGACCCCTCCAGCAGAGGGTGAAGTTCCCTATCTGGGGGATTTTATCCACTGAGTGAGTGAGAGTGAGTGAGTGAGTGAGTGAGAGCGTGTGAATGAGTCAGTGAGTGAGTGGCTTTTCTGAGATTTCATTGGTGAATTTCCTGTGCCTCAGAGATTAGTTTCAGAACGTTTAATACACTGATTTCCAACACAGGGCCAGACACTGTCTTACCTTTGAATCCCTAACCCTCCACAACTTGAAGTCTAGCGTTCTGCTGCAGGAGATACAGAAAATTCCAGAACACTGTCGGGAAGCTGAATGAGGATCAAGGAGTTTAGGAGAAACTGAAACTGGGGAGAGGGGAATCTATTCAGGGGAAGCTCAGTAAACCATTAGTGGGCAGGAAATGAAAAGTTGGAAATTGAGTTCTGTCGAGCTGAGGCAGTGAGGAAATGAGCCAGGGTCAGAGGGAGAAAAGCCAAAAATCAAATTCCCCGTTTCCGTGCCAACTAACTATTGTCTTACAATGGGAATGAAGTATAAAAGTAAGGAGCTTTTCCAAAAACAATACAAGGCGCATTGAATACATTGAACAGATTTGATTGGCTTATCTAAGATATAATAGGTTAACTGCGTTAACCCCGAATATGCAAAGATTTTCTTAGGAGTTGAAGTTGAGCAGATTGGGTTTGTACTCATTGGAGTCACGAAGAATGAGAGGCAACCTTATTAAAACAATCAAGATGATTCAAGGACTTGACAGGGTAGACATGGAGAAGTTGTTTCCCCTTGTGGGAGAGTCTAGAACCCGAAGGCATGGTCTCAGGATAAGGAGTCACCCATTCAAGACAGAGACGAGGAGGATCAGACTTGATGGGCTGAATGGTTTCCTGCTGCTCCTGAGGCTAACGGTGACACAATATCTGAGCGCGCGGAGCCTGATCAGACAGCCAACCCATTAGTGTCAGGGTGAGCTGAGTGGAATGAGCAATTCCTGCAAAGCAGGGGGGGGGGGGGGGAAGTGGAGGAGAGGAGAGAGGGAATGAAATGGAGGAATTTTCCATGGGATAAGGAAAGGGGGTAGGGTAAATCCAGCTGCTGAGAATGGCCACACTGGGGCATTTAGTCCTGATGGAAGACACAACAAGTCAAGGCAGAGAGAGTAAAGCCAGATCAGGTATTTGGTCAGAGGACAGTAAGTGTTTGGGGGGGGGGCCAATAGGAAAGCCCAGTCACAGTAGGAAATAATGGAGATGTGCAAACACCTTGAGTATATCTGCGTGTGGAAGTTTAACTCAGACCAGATACCCTGGTCTTGACTGAGTTTTATTCTATTCCGCCAGACTTTCGAGTGCAACAGAAATGTACATAGAAAATGGAGGAGGAGAGGACAGAACGTAGCTTTATGATGGTGAACCAAGCTGGAGTTGGAGAGGATGGGAGAAAGCAGTGGGGCTGGGGGTGGCAGCTGTTTCAGACACCAGACCAACGTGTCAAAGGAAGCCCCTACATTCCTGCCTTTCCCACAATGACCGCCTGCCTGTGCCAACTGATACCAGTCTCTGTATGGAGAGCTGTGGGGTAAGAGCTCAAACTCAATTCACCACTGATCCGTCATTTCAAAATGGCTGACAATTTCAGTACATTCCAGACCCTAACCCCTCGAGTGAATCTCTCTCCCCCCACACTCTCAGACAGTACATTCCAGACCCTAACCCCTCGAGTGAACCTGCCTCCCCCCACACTCTCAGATAGTACATTCCAGACCCTAACCCCTCGAGTGAACCTGCCTCCCCCCACACTCTCAGATAGTACATTCCAGACCCTAACCCCTCGAGTGAACATGCTTCCCTCACACTCTCAGACAGTACATTCCAGACCCTAACCCCTCGAATGAACAGCCTCCCCCGACACTCTCAGATAGTACATTCCAGACCCTAACCCCTCGGGTGAATCTGTCTCCCCCTACACTCTCAGACAGTACATTCCAGACCCTAACCCCTCGAGTGAACATGCTTCCCCCACACTCTCAGACAGTACATTCCAGACCCTAACCCCTCGAGTGAACCTGCCTCCCCCCACACTCTCAGACAGTACATTCCAGACCCTAACCCCTCGAATGAACAGCCTCCCCCCACACTCTCAGATAGTACATTCCAGACCCTAACCCCTCGAGTGAACATGCTTCCCTCACACTCTCAGACAGTACATTCCAGACCCTAACCCCTCGAATGAACAGCCTCCCCCCACACTCTCAGATAGTACATTCCAGACCCTAACCCCTTGGGTGAATCTGTCTCCCCCCACACTCTCAGACAGTACATTCCAGACCCTAACCCCTCGAGTGAACATGCTTCCCTCACACTCTCAGACAGTACACTCCAGACCCTAACCCCTCGAGTGAACCTCCCCCTCCCCCCACACTCTCAGACAGTACATTCCAGACCCTAACCCCTCGAGTGAACATGCTTCCCTCACACTCTCAGACAGTACATTCCAGACCCTAACCCCTCGAGTGAACCTGCCTCCCCCACACTCTCAGACAGTACATTCCAGACCCTAACCCCTCGAGTGAACCTGCCTCCCCCACACTCTCAGACAGTACACTCCAGACCCTAACCCCTCGAGTGAACCTGCCTCCCCCACACTCTCAGACAGTACATTCCAGACCCTAACCCCTCACTATATGAAAAGGATTTTCCTTCTTTTCCCATTCCTTGTTAACCTGAATCCTATGGTTTTGATCCATCCATCAATGCAAACAGTGTGTCGTAACCAGTTCCTTCATGATCCTGAACATCTCAATCAAATCTCTCCTCAACCGTCTCTTCTCCAGGGAGAGCCGTACCAAATTCCCTAATCCATCCACATAACTGATCTTCCTCATCCCTGGAATCATCCTCATTAATCCTTTTTTCACCCCTCTCTCTCTCCATTGCCTTTTGTATTAATTCTAAAGTTAAGGAGAATACTCAGCTGAGGGTGAAAACCGTGTTTTATTTAGAATTTAACAGCATCCCCTTACTCTTATGTTATATGTCCTTATTAATAAAACTCAATAAGCTGTATGCTTTATTAACTACACCTCCAGCCTGTCACTTTCAATGATATTAGCATAAATACCTCCAGACACCTTGACCTTTAAAACTATATCCTATTCAAAATATATCACTTCCCATTTCCCCATATTAAATTTTAATCTGCCATACATTCACCAGCCAGTCTTTATACTGTGGAGGTCTGCAAACTCCCTTCTGCAAACTCAATTTGAAACAAAGCACTGCACAATCTGAAGGAGACCTTTGTAAGTACTGAAAACGGTCATGTCTCGAATCTTTCAAATTACACCCCTGCATGAAATCACGTTCGTAAGTGCAGGTGTTGGCAAGTCAGATCTTCGTGAATCAGGGACCCACCCTTGTGTATCCACATTTGGTATCATCTGTCCAGTCTGAAACTGTGACCCGTAGACCCAAGTCGAGGTCCTTAAACAGTTGGGATGGATCAAACAGTGGTGTGCCTCAGAGAATCAGTGCTGGGGCCGCCTTTATTCACAACTTACATCGATGATTTGGAGTTGGGGACCACGTGTGGTGTGTCAAAGTTTGCAGATGACACTAAGAGAGAGCAAAGTGTGCAGAGCACTGTGAAACTTTACAGAAGGATAGAGATAGTTTAAGTGAGTGGGCAAAGGTCTGGCAGTTGGAGTACAATGTTAATAAATGTGAAGACATCCATTTTGGTAGGAATAACAGTAAAAAGGACTATTACTTAGTTATAGAGTCATAAAGATGTACAGCACAGAAACAGACCCTTCGGTCCAACTTGTCCATGCCAAACAGATATCTCAACCTAATCTAGTCCCACTTGCCAGCATTTGGCCCATATCCCTCTAAACCATTCCTATTCATATACCCACTTGAATGGTAAAAAGGTTGCAGCATGCTGCTATGCAGAGGGACTTGAGTGTCCTTGTGCATGAATCACCGAAGGTTGGTCTGCAGGTGCAACAGGTCATTAGGGAAGGCAAATGGAATTGTGTCCCTCATTGCTCAAGGGATTGAGTTTAAAAGCGGGGAGGTTACATTGCAGCTGTACAGGGTGCTGGTGAGGTCACATCTGGAGTACTGTGTATGGTTTTGGCCTCCTTTCTTGAGAAAGATGTACTGGCACTGGAGGGGGTGCAGAGGAGGTTCACCCGATGTTGAGGGGTTTGGTTTATGAGGAGAGACTGAGTAGACTGGGATTATATTCATTGGAATTTCGAAGAATGAGTGGGTGCGGGGGGGGGGGAATCTTACAGAATTTTTTAACGTTAGGAAGGGAATAGATAAGATAGAAGTGGACAGGTGGGTGAAACTAGGACAAAAGGGCATAGCCTCAAAATTAGGGGGAGCAGATTTAGGACTGAATTAAAAAGGAACTTATTCAGGGCTGTGAAACTATGAAATTCCTGCCCAGTGAAGTGATTGAGGCTTCCTCAGTAAATGCCTTTAAAGCTAAAATAGATGTTTTTTTGAACAATAAAGGAATTAAGGGTTACAGTAAGAGTGTGAATAAGTAGAGCTGAGGTCATGATCTTATTGAATGGCGGAGCGGGCTTAAAGGGCCAGACCATCCTAGTTTGTATGTCCTTATGTTCTTATCTCTATCAGTCAGTCTTTTTATCAATCTATCAAGTCCTACAATTAACCCAGGACTTTGGCAACATCTCTTTCTTCAGTAAATAGAGGTGAAAGGTTCTCATTAAAACCACCTACCTTGATACACTCATTCACCCTCCTCCCATTTCACCAGCCTTTTATTATTTCCATGCTGACTGTAGACTTTGGGATTCCCTGCTGGTGTCATCGAGTCATAGGGACGTACAGCATGGAAACAGACTCTTCAGTCCAACTCGTCCGTGACATCTTAGATAAATCTTGTCCCATTTGGCAGCACTCGGCCCATATCTCTCTGAACCCTTCCTGTTCATACACCCATCCAGATGCCTCTTAGATGTTGTAATTGTTCCAGCCTCCACCACATCCTCTGGCAGCTCATTCCATACTCGTACCACCCTCTGTGTGAAAAAGTTGTCCCTTTGGTCTCTTTTATATCTTTCCCCTCTCACCCTAAACCTATGCCCTGGAGTCTTGGACTCCCCCCACTCCAGGGAAAATACCTGTCTATTTACCCTCTAAGGTCAGCCTGCAGCCTTCAACATGCCAGGGAAAACAGCCCCAGCCTATTCAGCTTCTCCCTGTAGCTCAGACCCTCCAACTCTGGCAACATCCTTGTAAATCTTTTCTGAACCCTTTCAAGCTTCACAACATTCTTCCTAAAGCATGGAGACCAGAATTGCACGCAGTATCCCAACAGTGGCCGAACCAATGTCCTGTACAGCCGCAACATGACCTCCCAACTCCTGTCCTCTTTCTTTGCTTCTCTTGTATATTTTGTTTAGGATATTGTTCACGTGTTTTAAAATAGGTCATTTCCTTTTAGAATACAACTTGTAGTTTTACGAATTAATTCTTTGAACTGTAGAAAGTGGGATGAGGGCAATTGGAGTTTTGAGTCGATTACATTTTTACAATTGGAGCTCTAATGATTTAGGAAGTCAGCAGAGAGACAGAGGTAAGACCATAAAACAGCAGGTCAATTTATGTAGCTGGAGAACTGGTGATGTGATGTGGTGTGATGCAGTCTTTCGAATTAGGAACCAAAATTGTTTCAAAGCCTTCAGGAAGCTCATTTATTTCATCAGATCCAAGAGGAAATTAGAGATATGAAATAATTAACCGAAAGTTTGAGGACAGCACAGAGCAGAGCATTTTGGAGATGGATGGAGACTAGGGAGGTTCTATGGTCTTAATTTATCTGGGCATTTGCTGAGAGTTACTTGTAGTTTGGATATCATGTGACTTGCAAGTCATAGAATAGAATCCCTACAGAGTGGAAACAGGCCCTTTGGCCCAACAAGTCCACACCGACCCTCCAAAGAGTAACCCACCCCCCTACATTCAACCCTTGACTAATGCACCAACCTACACACACCAGGGGGCCACCTTAGTTTGGCCAATTCACCTGACCTGCACATCTTTGGAAGGAAACCCACACAGGCAGTCACCCGAGGCTGGAATCGAAGCTGGGTCCCTGGTGCTGTGAGGCAGCAGCAGTGCTAACCACTGAGCCACCGTGCTGCCCTAAGTCTCTAAGAGATAGCCAAAGTAAATTATCCTGACCTAGTTCTGCACTATAGAGTAGCTTCATCATTGACCATGTGGCATATGGATGAGAATTGAACTGTGTTAGTGTGAGTGGAAAAATCTACAGTGGTCCACCCCCCCACCCCCCAGAGTCTTGTGGTAATGATTGCACCCAGAAGATTCACTTGGAAGCAGTGAAGAAGTAACCAGAAAAGGGGAATGAGGGCCTAATCATCAAAAGAGGGTAAATGAAATCTCATTGGGGCTGAGAAAATCTCAGTGTCATTCTTGGAAACCCTAAAGAGATGAACATCTTTAAGACTGATTCAGACTAATATGGGAATTCTTGCTGAAAATAAGAAGTAAATCAGAGTGGATGGTATATGTGGTTATACACCAAAGTGTGTGGTGCTGGAAGAGCACAGCCGGGCAGGCAGCCTCCGAAGAGCAGGAGAATTGACGTTTCAGGCATTAGCCCTTCATCGGTAATGAAGGGCTTATGCCCGAAACATCGATTCTCCTGTTCCTCGGATGCTGCCTGACCTGCTGTGTTTTTCCAGCACCACACTCTTGGACTCTGATCTCTATCATCTGCAGTCCTCACTCTCTCCTCGTAGTAATAAACCCCGTTGTTAAGTTAATAGTGTTTGTTTTATTTAAATCTTTTATATCCAATAAAGTTTGCTTCGTTATTAAATATAATAAAGTCATGTGGTGTAGCTTGACTTGTTAAAAGAAAACATTCCGAATTCGTTATAAAGCAAGGCTGACTAGACTGGGACATCTTTCACCAGAGTGTAGGAAGTTGAGAGGTGACCTTATGGAGGGTTACAAAACCATGAGGGATATAGAATTAAAGGTAGGTGTCTTTTCCCTAGGATGGCGGATTTCAAGGCCGGGGGGGCATATTTTTAAGGTGGGAGGGGAGAGATTTAAAAAAGACCTGAGGGGCGCATGTTTACCAAGTGGTTTGCATGTTAAATTAATCTTCTGAGGAAATGGTCAATGTGAGCACAGTGTTTAAAGACACTTGTATAAGAACATGAACAGGAAAGCTCTAAGCTCGGTCTATGGGCCAGGAGCAGGTAGGTGGGACTCGTTTATGTTCAGTACAGACTGGTTAGCCTGTAGGGTCTGTTTCCGTGCTGTATAACTCCACCGCACTATCACTCTCAACTGGATCACTATAGCAGCTTTTCACCTCCCCCATCCCTTCACTCGTTTTCCCAGCTTCCCTTTGGGAATTTCCAAACAGATTGAAGATCTCTTGACCTAGTGTGAAAACCTGCAATGACACAGGATCGCCCATAACTTGTCAGAAGTGAAAACCCAGCCAAACGTATGAGGAGCGAGAACATCAAGGAGCAGAACAACCCACTTTAGGCCATTCGTGCATCTTTCTGTGGTCATCGCCAGACAGTCAGTGCTGGTGACAGAGAGAGTATTGAGTGAGCAATAATTCTTTTGTAGCTCAACTGAGAGGGGGGGGGGGGGGGGGTGGGGGGGTAGGGGGGGAGACATCTTCATTCACAGAAGAGGGCTGAACACAATTTAAAAATGAGGAACAGCATAGAACTCCATGGGAGTCTGAAGAACATTCATAAGTTGTGGGCATAGTTTAAAAACAAAGAGAGATGACCTGGTTTAAACTGTGGGAGAGAGAGTACCTGTTCCAAAACAGGGAGATATTGCTTGGACTATAATCCCAGGTCATAGCAAAGAAGAAAGTACAGGGCTTCAACAGATAGTTTAACTTCCTTGATCGTCATTAAAGGGGCGATTAGCTGAGTTGGTAGCAAGGAGTCCCACTGCAAAAGGAAATTCTTGAGATTACAAGTTCGCCAGCTTTGGTAATCGACCAAACAACAACATCTTCAAGAATGGGAAGGAGATCTGAGAGATGGGAGATTCCCTAGGAGAGAACGGATCCATGGATAAGCACTCAAGCAGGAAAGCTATCATTATTTCCATGTGCAGACAGACTGTTTCCTGAGAAAAGTTTGAGAAGACAGACACTTGGGGGAGGTGGACTTGTTATAAGTGTAGTGTAGTTGCATTGGGGATTCTATAACGTGTAACCTATAGGGAGAAAGTTTGTGAGGAAATATAGTATAATTTATTGTTCCTGAGGGGATTAGTTTCCATATTACAGTAGCTTCTATGGACGGTCTTTGGGTGGAGACAATGAGCTCTAAGCTCGGGAGCATCTGGACCATCTCCCTGAGATCCAAGTAGTTATGTCAGAGCAAAGGTAAGCTGTACTTACTGCCATTGTGCACAAATCTTCTATCCATCTCTGAACCGTGCCTCTTCTATAAAGTGTCTCCTCTACTTTAATCATTAGATAGAGCCAGGGCCAAGCAAAGACAAAGGTGGACTCATGGCAGTGAATATCTCTCTTACCCAGTACCACAGTTGTGCAGAGGTGGTAAATACCACAAGGTGCCAGTGGTCATCACCTGGCAAAATACCATCAACACAGACTCTTGTATTCCATGAGCCTCATTGTTTTATTTAAATCTTTTACATCCAATAAAATTTGCTTCATTATTAAAAATAGTAAAGTCATATGGTGTAGCTTGACTGGTTAAAAGAAAACATTCCAAATTGTAAGCTTTTTTTTTAATGTGGCTCTTTGTCAAAATCCATATCAACAATATCTACCATGTGGCCTTCACAGGCCTTCGCTATTTCTTCATCAAAAAAGCTCATTTGGATTGGTCAAGCCCAATCTGTTTATTACAAATTCATGCTCCTCTTAATTCAAACCTGTCTGAGCTCCTGTAAGTGTTTTTGCCCAGATTCCCTTGATAATCTTACCCACCACCGATGGTAAACTTGTAGTTTCTCGGATTGCCTTCGCACCCCTTCTTGAGTAAGGGTGTCATGTTTTTGCCTTTGTCTGGATTGAATTCCATTTGCTACTGATCAGCCCATACCCTTTTGTAATCTATTCTCCTCATTATTTACCACTTCACCAATTCCTGTACTATTGGCGATATCATTTATCAGTAGCTATTTCAGCCTTGCCCATGATGGGACACAAAGCCATCTCTTAATACCTATTTACCTGTTAGATTTCTCGACTCCCTTTCTAGTTCTATTCTCCTAATCTCTCTTCAACGACATAACGTCCCTCTCGGCCTCCGCTCTCTGCTTTTTTTATTTCTCACATGAGGAATTTACCTGACATCCGTCATTGCCTTTTATTTCGTTTAATTATAATCTCTCACGCCCTGTAGGGTTTGAGTGCGCTGTTTCCTGACTTTCTCACGTTTCAGACACCTCTGTCAAAACATTCCAGAAAAGTGGAACGTTTCTGCACTGTGCACAGTTCTGGTCCCCTTACTTGAGAAGGGGTTCACCAGATTGATTCTAGACGCTTGTCATGTGAAGAGAGATTGAGCAGCTTCTGCAGTTAAGAAGAATGAGAGGAGATTTATTTGATGTTGATAAAGACGCCAAAGGGGACTGACAATGTCAATGTCCACCTGTGAGGCAACCGAGGAGAGGTCATAGTGTTAATCTAAGGGGTTGCAGATTTAAAACCAAGATGATTGTGTGAATTTAGGGAGGAGATTTTTAATTAGTAAGGGGTTGGAGGGTTGTTGGGAGCAGGTAGAAATGTGGAGATGGGTCTGAGATGAGATCAGCCATAATTGCATTAAATGGTGGGTCTGTTGCTATGAGACCTGTGGGATTGGCTATGCACAAATGAGAGATGGTGAGCGCTGAGGGATGGGGAAATCTGCTGTGACTCAGTGCGATCTCAGGAGCGGTATAATGCTGACAAGCACTGCCCCGTCCCAGACAGAAAGATGAGGCCATATGTCGGGAACGATGTGAGAGCGAGTGGAAAGGGCAGCGTTACACTCTGAGCAGGCTCACGGTGCCAGCTCCCGAATATGTTATCATAAATCTCAGCACCATGTGTGGTGCCAGGGCAACTGCTGAGCTCTCAGCTGTCAGAGCGGGCTCACACTGAGCTCTCACACGGCATCCTGGTTCACTAGCACAGCAGAGTCCGCAAGCAGTGAACTCACCGGGTCAGAGATGGAGAGGCACAGAGAGATTCACCGAGACAGCATCCGAGATGCAACAAAGACAGGGGCAGAAAGGAAGGTGGAGAAATAGGGACTGAGAGAGATAAAAGAGAGTGAAAATAATATAAAGATGGAGGAAGGAAGATACTGTGCCTGAGTTAGAGAAAAGCGAAGGATCAGGGAGGATAAGAATAAGAAAGAGAAATGAAGACTGAGAGAGAAAGTTTTTTAAAAAACGAGAAAGATAGAGGCGTGTCAGAGACGGAGAGTGAGATTAAGAGAGACAGAGAAAGAAAAATGAAAAATGAGAATAAAATATAGAAGTTAGGGAGGCACGGTGGCTCAGTGGTTAGCACTGCTGCCTCACAGTGCCAGGGACCCAGGTTCGATCCCAGCCTCGGGTGACTGACTGTGTGGAGTTTGCACGTTCTCCCCGTGTCTGCGTGGGTTTCCTCCGGGTGCTCTGGTTTCCTCCCACACTCCAAAGATGTGCAGGTCATGTGAATTGGCCATGGTGAATTGCCCCATAGTGGTCAGGGATGTGTAGGTTAGGTGCATTAGTCAGGGGTAAACGTAGAGTAATAGAGTAGGGGAGTGGGTCTGGGTGGGTTACTCTTCGGAGGGTCAGGGCGGACGTGTTGGGCCAAATGGCCTGTTTCCACACTGTTGGGATTCTATGATATGGAGAGACAAAGAGACGAGGAGAGTGAAAATGAGAGAGAGATGGATACAGACTGAGATTGAGAGAGATAGTCGTAAACACAGCCCAATCCATCGTGCAAACCAGCTTTTCATACATTGACTCCATCTACACTTCCCACTGGCTCGGGAAAGCAACCAACATCATTGAAGACCTCTCCCAAACTGGTTATATTCTCTTGCACCCTCTTCTGTCAGGAAGAAGATATAAAAGTTTGAATACACGTACAAACAGAATCATGAACAGCTTCTTCCCCGCTATTTTGAACGGATCCCTCAAATGTTAATGTTGATCTCGGTCTCTCAGCACCTTCTCTGTAGAATACACTGTATTCTACACACTGTTCTGTTAACCTGACACACTTTGTATGGTATGGTCTGCTGCGGAGCATGCAAAACAACACTTTTCACTGTATCTCAGTACATGTGGCAGCAATAAATCAAACTCAAAGCAGAGCTATCTGAGGGGCAGAGAGAGTGAGAATAAGACACAGAGACTGAGACAGGCAGACAGAGCTGGAGAGAGTGAGAAAGGTATTTGAGGGGCTCAAGGTCCACAAAGTGGCTGGGATTAGGCTCATGAGGGTCCTGATTGAGGCGGTCTGAAGAAAGATGAGAGTGGTGCTGGAAAAGCACAGCAGCTCAGGCAGCGTCCGAGGAGCAGGAAAAATCGACGATTCGGGCATAAGCCCTTCATCAGGAATTGATGGGATCTGAAGAAAACTGAGTGCCATTCTCCATTGGCCTTCTGTTTCTGGATTGATGGGAGTGTGGGGATAACAGATCATGTAGAGGCAGGTCTCTTATTACCTGTTGCCTGGTTGGTGGTTGACTGAGGTGGGAGGTGGGGAACGGTCAACCGTCAACCAGACAGAGCAACCTGTGAATGACAAACTATCTCGCCTTGGGGCTTGGACTCACCGCAGCCTGATAGCTGCTATTCACTTCCTGATATCGCAGTTCCCAATCAAACTCTCTCTCACACTGGCTATTCCTCCTGCTATCGCTCCCTCAAGTTATACTGACGTGAGGATCTGTCTAACCCCTGGGGTTTAACCACGTACTGTTCGATCATGTTGGTCAACATAGAGCCCTCTCAGGGCCCATATTCTATTGCTGAATCTGACCACAATCTCAGGACGATGTCACAATAATTGCCCTTCTTCATTCCACTCCAAACTGTCTCCTTAAACCCTTCACCCTAGTCACCTTCATCCTCACCTTTGGGTCTCCAGCTGAGCATCAATACCCAGTTTCCCTCTCCCATGTAGGAGGCAGAGGGGTGACCTTATAGAGGTTTATAAAATCAGGAGGGTCATAGATAAGGTGAATGACAAAGGTCTTCCTCCCAGGCTGGGGGAAGTTCAAAAACTAGAGAGCGCAATCTCAAGGTGAGAGGAAGAAGTTTGAAAAGGGACCTGAGGGGCAACCCTTTCCCATAAAGGGTGGTTTCTATGTGGAATGAGCTGCTAAAGGAAATTTTTAGATAGATTCCGTACAGGCCCTTCGGCCCAACCAGTCCACACCGACCCTCCGATCCATGTCTCTCTGACTAATGCAGTATGGGCAGTTAAGCATGGCCAATTCACCTGACCTGCACATCTTTGGATTTGAAATGATTGATGCAGGTACAGTTACAACATTTAAAAGGCAGACACATGAACAGGGAAGGTTTAGAGGGATATGGGCCAAATGCAGGCAAATGGGGACAGTTTAGTTGGGGAAACGTGGTCAGCACGGATGAGTTGGGCTGAAGGGTCTGTTTTTGTGCTGCATGACTGTATCTTGGATAGTTGTCCCTCTCTTATCCATGAGGCTGCTATCTTCTCTATCATCTTCGACCCCGGTTAGTGTCCTAAACTTGATAGATTTTTCTATTTGTTTACGGACTTACTCAGCACCTCCTAGCCCAAAAAGTCAATGATTTATTCTGTGTCTCTTTATCATGTGGAAGTGAATCCCCAGTAAATACCCCATCTCTGTACACAGTTAACATACAGCTCAAACACTGATCCCCTTTGTTAATTAATTTAGAGACATGGGTGGCAGTATAATTTCAAAACCCCTTCTCATCATCCCTTGCTCCCCTGCATTAGTTGATTTCGCCCATGTTCTGAAGCACTGTGGGGTGTTTTATTACTGCACAGATATACAATGTTTTTCATTGTTGTACAGCAAAGCTTGAACACTCTAATGGGGCTGTAACTGACAAACTGGCTTTAATTATGGATGTGCAAATATTGGGAGTGGCTCTTGTGTGAACAGAGCGCTTTCAGACACTGGGAGTGTCCAGGCTAAGGAGAGCATAGCAGAGAGTGAGGCACAGATTGTGACAAAGAGAGAGAGAGAGAGAGACAAATACACTTGGACTTGCAGCCCCCTTTTGATGAAGTTCCCCACAGGCTGGGGAATAGAACAATTAAAGCATATGGATTAGGAGGTAATGGGACAAATAGGTTAGGGGAAAAAAAAAGAGAAAGTGAAACAGCACAAGAAAGAGAGAGCAAGAGTGAGAAGGATAGAAAGACAGGAAGAGAGAAAGAAAGAGACAATGATGGAAACAGACAAACAGAAAGGGTAGAGTAAGGCAGTTTCTGTTTGGATCTCTATTTGTTGAGAGCCTGGTGCAGCAGCTCCATCTGGTGGAAGGAGCTGGTAACAACAGGCAAACCACTGGCAGCCAAAGTAGACAAGCATAGAGTCATATAGTCATAGAGATGTACCAGCACAGAATCAAACCCTTTTGTCCAACTCGACCATGCCGACCAGATATCCCAACGCAACCTTGTCTCATCTTCCAGCACCCAGCCCATTTCCCTCCAAACCTTTCCTATTCATATACCTTTTAAATGTTGCAATTGTATCAGCCTGCACCATTTCCTCTGGCAGCTCATTCCATACATGTACCATCCTCTGCCTCTTAGGTCTCCTTTATATCTTTTGCTTCTCACCCTAAACCAATGCCCTCCAGTTCAGGACTCCCCACCCCAGGGAAAAGACTTTGTCTATTTATCCTATCCATGCCCCTCATGATTTTATAAACCTCAATAAGGTCACCCCTCAGCCTCCGATGCTCCAGGGAAAACAGCCCCAGCCTGTTCAGCCTCTCCCTATAGCTCAAATCATCTAAACCTGCCAACATCCTTGTAATTTTTTTCTGAACCCTTTCAAGTTTCACAACATCTTTCCAATAGGAAGGAGACCAGAATTGCACGCAATATTCCAACAGTGGCCTAACCAATGTCCTGTACAGCCGCAACATGACCTCCCAACTCCTGTACTCAATACTCTGACCAATAAAGGAAAGCATACCAAACGCCTTCTTCACTATCCTATCTACCTGCGACTCCACTTTCAAGGAACGATGAACCTGCACTCCAAGGTCTCTTTGTTCAGCAACACTCCCTAGGACCTTATCATTAAGTGTATAAGTCCTGCTAAGATTTGCTTTCCCAAAATTCAGCACCTCGCAGTTATCTGAATTAAACTCCATCTGCCACTTCTCGGCCCATTGGCCCATCTGGTCCAGATCCTGTTGTAATCTGAGGTAACCCTCTTCGCTGTCCACTACACCTCCAATTTTGGTGTCATCTGCAAACTTACTAACTGTACCACTTATGCTCACATTCAAATCATTTATGTAAATGATGAAATGTAGAGGACCCAGCAACGATCCTTGTGGCACTCCCCTGGTCACAGGCCTCCAGTCTGAAAAATAACCCTCCACCACCACCCTCTGTCTTCTACCTTTGAGCCAGTTCTGTATCCAAATGGCTAGTTCTCTCTGTATTCCATGAGATCTAACCTTGCTAATCAGTCTCCCATGGGGAACCTTGTCGAACGCCTTACTGAAGTCCATATAGATCACATCTACTGCTCTGCCCTCATCAATCTTCTTTGTTACTTCTTCAAAAAGCTCATTCAAATTTGTGAGATATGATTCCCCACACACAAAGCCATGTTGACTATCCCTAATCAGTCCTTGCCTTTCCAAATACATGTACATCCTGTCCCTCAGGATTCCCTCCAACAATTTGCCCACCACCGAGGTCAGGCTCACCGGTCTATAGTTCCCTGGTTTGTCCTTACCACCCTTCTTAGACTGTGGCACCATGTTAGCCATCCTCCAGTCTTCCGGCACCTCACCTGTGACTATCTATGATACAAACATCTCAAAGATAGAAAGATACAAGTAAGAGGCCCCACAATCACTTCCCTTGCTTCTCTAGCTTCCCACAGAGTTCTGGGTTCTGGCAGGAGCTCTGTGTGGAGTTTACATGATCTCCCCGTGTCTGTGTGGGTGTCCTCCAAGCGCTCTGGTTTCCTCCCACAGTCCAAAGATATGCTGAGTTAGGTGGACTGGCCATGCTAAAATCAGTCACAGTGTCCAGGGATGTGCAGACTAGGTGGATTAGTCATGGAGGGTTAGAGGGACAGGTTAGGGGAGTGGGTCTGGGAGAGATGCTGTTTGGATGGTTGGTGGAGCCTCGATGGGCCGAATGGTCTGTTTCCACACTATGATTCGATGATTCCAGTGCAGAGAGTCGCCCATGACTGATTGTTGCAGACTGGCATATTCCAAAGGCACTTCTGAAGCTGCTGAAGGGTGGCAGAGGGGTATTTCGCTATGGTATAATGAAGGAGCTGGACACTACAGCCTCGGGCTGTGTGCCATTGGGAAATACTTGACGTGTAGTTGTACATAACAAATACGATCTGTAATGGCGAGCATAATGCAAGTCTGGATATGTAACAGTTTACATATTATTAAATTTGAATACAGATGAACCTCGATTATCCAAATATTGGATTACCCGGCCAGATCACAAGGTCCAGAAGTTTGGCAAAACTATGTTATCCGGCATTCCGTTATCCAGAATTCGATTATCCGAACAAAATATCCCCCACCTGTGACCTTTGGGTAATCCAGGTTCCCCTGTAGTTATATACTGCAAACTATACACACCCAGACCAATTTTAGAAATGAAACATATTTTTTGAGAAATCCATTCTGGTCATAATTTTCGTGAATGAAACTGGGTTTTAACTGGAGAACTTTTCATTCTGTACAGACCATGTCTCACTTTGATTTTGAGCATTTAGAAAAATGGAGTTAAAAGCAGGGTGGAATAAAAGCTTTAATTCGAAGCTTTACTTTTACAGGCCCACACAGACCCCAGAAGAGTCTGGAAATTAAGAAGGCAATTAGAAAGGCAAAGACAAGTCATTATAAAATATTGACAGGCAAAAATCAAAGAAAGCCCAAAGATATTTTCAAAGTACATCAGCATCAAAAGGAAAGAGTAGAACCCATTAGAGACAGCAAGGGTGTGGAGGCAGAACATGTAGTTCTAATTCTTAATGAATATTTTGTCTGTTTTCACAAAAGAGGAAAATGAAGTGGACTTTGCAGCTATGGAGGACTGTTAATTACTGCATGGAATGTACATTAACCGAAGAGGATAAATCACCCAAGAGGAAGTCTCTCCCACGCCACAAAGACAAGCCAGGAAGCTTTACTTTTTTTTTAAACTGCTAACCCCCACACTCCGGCCTAACTGTGGTAGTGCTTATTTTTTCCCCAGCACCCATGGTGTGTGTGTGTGTGTGTGTGCAGGTGTGAGACACAGTGAGAGACACAAGGTGCACGAATCTTTATTCAATTTCCACCACTAGGAAGATAGGAAAACACCCAAGTGGCCAGTGACAAGCACTGCCCTTCGCATCAAAGGGCAATGCTGTGTGATCAAAACAGTGAAGGGGAGGGTAGGGACTAAATCAAAATAGAGTTGGAGGGGGAAATAATACACTCCACTCCCTGCGGCGCCCACCTCTCCCTGAACAACTCCAGGGTGTTGGTGGACACCGCGCGCTCCTTCTCCAAGGACACCCGGGCTCTAACGTAACCGCGGAAGACGGGCAAGCAGTCGGCCCTAACGGCCCCCTCCATGGCCCGCTGCCTCGACCTGTTCCAGGGAGCTTTATAGAAGCTCTGATCATCATTTTTCAATCCCCTCTGATTACAGGCTGACTAGTGAGCTGCTAATATTGTACGCTGGTTTAAAAGTGAGAGATTTGTTTTTATTCATTTACAGCTTGTCCAGCATTTATTGCCTGTCCTTGTGAAGGTGGTGGGGAGCTGCCTTCTTGAACCCCTGCAGTCCATGTGCTGTGAGTTGACCCACAACATCCTTTGGGAGGGACTTAAGGATTTTGACCCAGGAAAAAAAGTGATGGCAAAATATTTCCAAGTCAGGACGGTGAGTGGCTTGGAGGGGAACTTGCAGGTGGCGGTGTTCCCATGTATCTGCTGCCCTTCTCCCTCCAGGGGGAAGTGGTTGTGGGTTTGGGAAATGCTGTCTGAGGGTCTTTTGTGAAATTTGTGCAGGGCATCTTGTTGATAGTACACACTGCTGCTGTCGGTGGTGGAGGGACTGGGTGCTTGTGGACTTGGTGCCAATTGAGCAGGCTGCTTTGTCCTGGATGGTTCAAGCTTCCTGAGTGTTGTTGCAGCTGCAACCACCCAGGCAAGTGGCAAGTACTCCATCACACTCCTGACTTGTGCCTTCTAGATGGTGGACAGGCTTTGGGGAGTCAGCAGGTGAGTTCCTCACCACAGTGTTTCTCGCCTCTGCCTGCTCTTATGGCCACTATTTATATGGCAAGTCCAATTTAGTTTTTGGCCAAGGTAACCCTCAGAATGTTGATATTAAAAGGATTCAGTGATGGTAACACTGTTGAATGTCAAGGGGTGGTGGTTAAATTCTCTTTTGCTAGAGATGGCATTTGTGTGGCATGAACATTACTTGCCACTTGTCAGCCAAGCCTGGATATTGTCCAGATCTTGTTGCATATGAACATGGAATGCTTCAATATTTGAGGAGTCACAAATGATGCTGAACATTGTGTAATGATCGGCAAACTTCTGACCTTATGATGGAGGGAAGGTCATCGATGAAGCAGCTGAAGGTGGTTGCACCGAGCACCCCGAGGAACCCCTACAGAGATGGCCTGGAGCTGAGAGAACTGATCTCCAACAACGACAGCCATCTATGTGCCAACCAGTGGAGAATTTACCCCAAATTCCATTGATTCCAGTTTTGCTCGAGCTCCTTGATGCCACGACTGGTCGAATACAGCCTTGGTGTCTCAGGCTGTCACTTACACCTCACCATTGAAATTGATCTCTTTTGCCCATGTTTGAACCTAGGCTATAATGAGGTCAGGAGTTGAGTGGCCCTGGCAGAACCCAAGCTGGGCCTCGCTGAGTGACTTGGCAGCACTGTTAATGATTGAGAGTAGACTGATGGGAGAAAGTGAGGACTGCAGATGCTGGAGATCAGAGCTGAAAATGTGTTGCTGGAAAAGCGCAGCAGGTCAGGCAGCATCCAAGGAGCAGGAGAATCAATGTTTCAGGCAGGAGCCCTTCTTCAAGAAGGGCTGATTCCTGAAGAAGGACTCATGCCCAAAACGTCGATTCTCCTGCTCCTTGGATGCTGCCTGACCTGCTGTGCTTTTCCAGCAACACATTTTCAGTAGACTGATGAGGCATTGATTGGCTGGGTTAGATTGGTTCTGCTTTTAAGACATAGCTGGGCAGTTTTCCACATAGTCTGGTAGATGCCAGTGTTTTAACCGTACTGGAAAAGCTTGGCAAGAGGAGTGGCAAATTCTGGAGCACCAGTCTTCAGTATAATGACTGGAATACCCTTCCCCATTGCTTCTCCAATCATATACTGCTTCTCTCCACTGTTTGCTGCTGATTGGCTGACACAGCAGTAAGAGTAGGATGGGAAGACCCCCTATTCTACATAATGTCAATGAACAAGGCCTTGATAGGTTGGAAAGCTGTTTTGTGGCCAGTGAGCTGCCTGTATTTGCACTGTTCCCATGACTGATGTCAGGCTAACTGGCCTGCCATTCCAGGTTTTGTCTTGTGCCCCTTTCTTGAATAGCAAAGTTACACGTTGCTGCTTTCCAAGCTAATATATCCATTTCAAAATCTAGGGAAGTCTGAAGAATCACAGTGCCTAATCATGCTCAGAGCCTTCTTGAACCTTTGGTAGCAGGCTATCGGGCCCAGTAGATTTGTCAGTCTTTAATCTAGAATCTCTTTGAGACCTTTCTTCTATAATATCCATCATGTTACGGCCGTGGTCACACTCTGTCTCTGTTCCCGATTTCCTCCACGACATTCAGCACTCCATTTCCTGTGAAGATCCAGATAAGTGATATCTCGGCTAATCCAACATTCCTCGTTATGATTTCCTATTTCTCTGCCTCTAAGAGATCCATGTTTACTTTAGCTTCATTTTAACATACTTGTAGAACTTAAAATCTTTTTAAAAGAAGAGTTTTTCATATTTATCCCTGTTTCCTACTTGCTCTTGGTCATCTTGGCTATTTTTAAAGTATCTTCCTCTCCTCAGACTTCCTACTATTTCTGTCAATAATTGTAATAAGTCTCTTCATCTTTTAGTACCATTCTTGATGTCTCTGACACAGAAATTCTAATTGTTATTTTAAAAATCACTGGAGACCATTCAGCCTGTCTTCACTATACTGGGCAAACAAGTTGTTCAACTTTAACTCCCAATTTGAACATATGCTTGTAGAACTAGGGTCACTGTGTAAAAATAAGGGACCACCTATTTTAAACAGAGATAAGGAGAGATGGTTTACTGCTGAGGGTTCATGAATGTTTGGAATTTTGGTCCTGAAAATGCAATGGAAGAAGACTCCTTGAATATTTTTACAGCAGAGGTTATTGAAGGGCAAAGCAATTTCAGGAAGGGCCAATTGGAATACCCCTATTCCAAATTAGGTACGTTCCAAGTTTTTGATCTGTCACTGCATAGTGAGAGTATTTCAAATGCACGTTTTCATAAATGTGAGGAGAGTTTGCCTCTTTATCACTCTTTCAGGCAAAAGAGTTCCAAATCCCCACCACCCTCTGGAAGAGAGAGAAACAAAAAACACTCATCAAGCGTTCTCTAATCCTTCTAGTAGCCACTTTAAATCTACAACTTCTGGTTATTCATTCTTTCCTCTTGGCTATTATTCTCCAGTCTTGGCAACATCTTGGTAAAGATCTGTGTTCCTTCCCTCATGTGATCACATCCTCCCTGTAATGTAGTCACCATAACTGTACACAGTTCTCCTATGCACAGTGACCCAACCAGTGTTTTAGATCGTTTCAGCAAACATCCTTCCTACACTTCTAGACCGTGTCCAAGAAATGAAACAATGCTAATGTTTTACACAGAGGGAGGTTTGCATGTGAAATAAATTTCCTAAGGAAGTGGTGGATGTGGGTACAATCACAATGTTGAAAACACATTTGGGTAGATACACAAATATAAAAGGTTTAGAGGGATATGGGCCAGGAGCAGGCAGCTGGGACTGGTTTATTTTGGAATTATGTTCAGTATCGACTGATTGGACCAATGGGTCTGTTTTTCTGCTGCATGATTCTATAGGTCTTTTTCATCATCTTACCAACCGTTCTGGTACCTTGAGGGATCTGTACTTTCACTCACATCCCTCTGATCCCCTCCACCTCTCCATTTTCCTCCCATTCACGGTGGGATACCTTTAACAGCTCACTCCTCTCCAGATTGAATTAAACGAACCCATTTAGCTGCCCATCTGCAGAACACTCATTCCATTCCGCAGCCTACAAACAGGAAGTTTACAATCTTCCCTCTTTCCAGGTGATTAAATGGGCCATTTTTTGTATATTCTGCAAATTTCTTAAACAATGTTCCCCGCAATTAAGTCTCAGTCATTGGTATCTGTCACAAACAGTGAGCTTTAATTTACTGACGGTCTGCCACACTAGAACTTGTCAAAAGCCTTGCTAATATCCATCTAACAATCTGACCCTCAACCCTCTTTGTTAACTCCTCTAGGAATTCAATCAAATTAGTCATTCTTTGAACAAATCTATGATGACTGTTTTTGATTAACCTGTACCTTTCTAAGTGATGGTTTATATTGTTTCCCAATAACATGCTCAACATCAGATTTAACTTTACTACCCTGTAATGACTCATGGAATCCGCAACCCCCCACAGCAACGAGAAACTAAATTGGTCTCACCAAATACATCCAGGTCAGACGAGACATCTGTATTAGTGCATACCTGGCCATCCTCTCTGCTTTCACGGATGTAGGTGGTCATTAAAGAAGGAAACCACAGGAGCTGCAAGTTCTCTTTCTCTCCCGCTCTCCATAGAAGGCCTGAGGCACCGGACAAAGTCTCAGTGTCTATGACTACCTTTGAAAGCCTGTGGCCACTTTCCAAAGACTCCGAACCAGCTTGATTTCAATCTGAATTTCTGATCGTCAGTCTACGGCTGTCAGAAATTCAATTTCATCAACAAGAAACCCAGCGTCCCATTGTGCTTGATACTTCATGAATAGGCCCGTGGATCAACAATATTGTTTTTCTTTTGTTTAAAATGTGCATTCTAGATTCTGGTGCCGTTTATGTTGCATGTTTGTTTGGGATTAAGGCAACATAGGTCTTATTCTGGATTATATCAAGAGCGTTTTATAATAAATAGGTTACTTGAGCCCATTAAAGGAGCCCGATGAAAGTATCTTATTCTGGATTGAAATAGAAATGAGAAGAAATCAGCCTTCCCCCTAACTGAACTAACACCTATACACCGATGACGAAGCTGTGGGGCTCAATTACCAGCATATTTCTCCAATCACTCAAAACACAGGAGAAAGTATATTTACAGTTGTGAAAGATCAGGGATAAGAGAGTATCGGGGATAAGCAGGAAGGCAGAGTTGAGGTTAAATCAGATCAGCCATGGTGTCATTGAATAGTGCAGCAGATCTGATAAGCTGAATGTTGTACTCCTGATCTGTATGTTCTTCAAAAGCGATATCAGTAATTCACCAGTAAAACTGGGGGGGGGGGTAAAAAAGCAGCTTTTGTAACACCAGATGGACTTTAGCCATGTAAAAGCATCGTTTGGAATGGAAAACACACTGACAACTTTCCAATGATTAACCAACAAAGTGACTAGAGAATTAAGTAACTGTTTAAAAAAAAACCGTGGATGGTGAAAATCAGAAACAAACATAGAGCTTGCTGGGAAAACTCAGCAGGCCTGGCAGGATCAGTGGAGAGAAAGCAGAGCTAATCTTTCAGATCTGGTGACCCTTCTTCACAACAGAGTAATTGCGTTACCTACACTGAAAACTTGGCTATCTTCAGCCAAACCTTGGACCAACATTTACACCATTTGAACCAACAATTTGAGTCAACTTGGTCATCAGTTGATTGACAGTGAATGTGCCACAGTGGAAATGACAACAGCTGCACAGTGGGGTAAGGCCAGGTCATACCTAGACCTGGTAGAGTAGTTTGGATTTTCCCACGCTGAAGAAAAAAACGCAAAATTCTCCAATATGAGTGGACTTTATCTCTAACCTGTCGAACTCTAGGTTGCCTTTACAAATTTGTAGGAAGGAATTCAAGAAATGTGAAGGGTAAAAAACACATGTCAGAGTGCCTTTGACAATTTGAGAACTGGACCAATTACAACACTTTAGCAGCACTAAATTATGAAGAACCATTCAAACTGGTAGCTGATGCCAGCCATTTTGCCATTTGGATGCCATTTTAGTGGAACGAGTTGGGGATTGAACAACCTGCCAATTATTCTTCTCATTACTAAATGCCTGTTGAGAGGAATATTCAAAGGCGGAAGAAAGGAACAAGCTGAAATTCATTTGCTTTCCTTATTATCTGCTGAACCTGTACACTAATTTTCTGTGATTCATGCAAAAGACACCCAGATCCATCTGCACCAAAGCACTTTGAATTTTCTGTCCATTTAGATAATCATCGGCCTTTCTATTCCTCTAATCTAAAATGAATCTGTATTTGTGCTGGTACTTCTTGTGAATGTAACAGTGGGTAATGCACCAGAGATGATCCATGAGTCAGACATTGAACCTGGATTTAAAACATGCAGCGATACCCTCTCCCCAGTTCCACAAGAAAGGGACAGTGATTAACAGCGATGGTCTTTATTTAAGTACGGTACATGGCCTGCTGCTGACAATCTGAGATAATCAACAAGCTGCGAGGGTCATTGATGGGATGGAGCAGCAAGAAGCTAACCTAGTTGTCACTGAAGGAATTCCAAAGTCTCCCAGCCCTGTTCGCGGCTGAGAGTGCCCCTGCTCCTATTGATGGTTGGGACAGTGTACATTCACAGTTTCACACTCTTGTGCTGACAGGAAGAATATAACTCTTTATTTTGCGTTTCTGTTGACTTAAATTAAACATCTCATTCCAAATGGGCATGTCTTCTGTAGGGTCTCTTAAAACCTCCTTGTTACAAAAGGCAGGAGTGGCTGGTTTTCTGTGTACCCCCTTTGCCTCTCCGGTGCTCTGACAGCCTTCACTCAGTCAACCAGGACTTGGACAGTAGGCACTGGGCTCAATGATACAATTTGTCACTTCATTTGAATTACTCAAACTCTACTTTGCTGCTTGAATGTTAAAAAACAAAACGTCTGCTAAAAAGAAACAGTATATCTCTCACAAGCAATGAGGAAGCCACTGAGGTGCTTTGAGTGTTACACTCTTCAAGTCTGTTAGTTGATACAGAATGGGGTATATGCTCAGGAAGGAGGTGGGAGGGAGTGTGTGTGTGTATCAAGGGAGGAGTGCATGGATTTTGAAGGCAGAAAGGACGGGCCCGAATGGCGACCCCGAATAACTGTGGCATCATCAGTCCACAATACGATCATTTGGATCGGCCCGAGACAAGGCCGTGACTTGCAACGATTACTTCAAGCTCATCCCAGTCTGGAGTCTTTCAACACAGGTGACGGTAGAGAGACTGAAATAACAATCTTGGATCCATTTGCTGACGACGGAATGTGCTCTTATTTCACAGTGAGCTACTTCTCAATAACGCAGGTCAGGGCACAGTCAAAGTAAATACAAAAGATTATTTTTGTTTTAAAAAAAAGTACACCGTGCACTAAATTTTAGGCAATTCTGTTATCGATTCCATACTTCCACCCTCCCCTGAGAGAGATTTGGAGATGGAGTGGGGGGTATTATTATTATTATTATTAAACAATCAAGCTTATAGTCCCTTTGTCCATTTATCTTCATTTAGCCAGTACCTGTGCTGGAGGAGAGTTCCCACAATTATGACTCAAATGCCAAACAGTTCACTTTGAACTTCAAACACTGTCGGCAACTTCCAGTCAGGGATAGAGAAGGTGACTTTTCTATCTGTAAACAAATCCACTCAGATTCCACATATACTCCATTCACTGAGGCCCATGCCCTGGGCTTGGTGTCATGTCAGAAGGGGAGTGAGTTGTCCCAGGGAGCCACTGATGGCCTGCCAGTTCCTCCAGGCCAGGCCCAGAAAAACCAGGAAGAACAAAGTGCTACACGTCCTGCTTCGCGTCTTCATCAGCGGCACCAGGGTGGACACAAACACCAGGAGGACAGCCATGACAGCCAGCAACACGTTGATGAGCTTCCCCAGGAGGGTGCGCGCTGTCCCATTCTCCAGCCCCTCCAGCTGCACCACCTGCTGCTGCTGCTGCTGCAGCTCCATCTTGGAGATTCGGGTCTGACAGGCCTCCAGGGCTTCCTGAGAGGGTGACAACAACAAACACGTTACCCCGCAGGGAAAAAAAACCGTTAAGCAGCGGGTGGAAACCCAATACCCCGCAGGGGGAAATCCAACACCCCTCAGGGGGAAACCCATTACTCTACTGTGGGGAACCCATTACTTCACTGGGGGGGGAACACGTTACTCCGTGTGGAGGAAACCCGTTACCCCGCGGGGGGAGACCCGTTACCCTGTTGGGGGGGGGGGGTGACCTGTTACCACATGGGGGGGGACCCGTTATCCAATGAGGGGGAAACCCGTTACCCTGTGGGGGGAGACCCGTTACCCTGTTGGAGGGGGGGGGGGGCGACCTGTTACCACATGGGGGGGGACCCGTTATCCAATGAGGGGGAAACCCATTACCCTGTGGGGGGAGACCCGTTACCCTGTTGGAGGGGGGGGGGGGGCGACCTGTTACCACATGGGGGGGGGGGGGGACCCGTTATCCAATGAGGGGGAAACCCGTTACCCTGTGGGGGGAGACCCGTTACCCTGTGGGGGGGGGGGGGGGGCGACCTGTTACCACATGGGGGGGGACCCGTTATCCAATGAGGGGGAAACCCATTACCCTGTGGGGGGAGACCCGTTACCCTGTGGGGGGAGACCCATTACCCTGTGGGGGGAACCCGTTACCCCGTGGGGCGGGGAACCTGTTACCCCGTGGGGGGGGGGGGGAGCCCATTACCATGTGGGGGGGGGGGGAACCCGATACCATGTGGGGGGGGGGGGGGAAACCCGTTACCCTGTAGGGGGGGGAACCCGTTACCATGTTGGGGGGGGGACCCATTACCCCATGGGGGGGGGAACCCGTTACAATATGGGGGGGAAACCATTACCCAGTGGGGGGGGGAACCCATTACCATGTGGGGGGGGAATCCGTTACCATGTGGGGGGGACCCCATTACCCCATGGGCGGGGAACCCGTTACCATGTGGGGGGGGGGGGGAACCCGTTATCATGTGGGGGGGGAACACATTACCCCGTGGGGGGCGGAAACCCGTTACCCTGTGGGGGGGGAATCCATTACCATGTTGGGGGGGAACCCATTACCCCGTGGGGGGAGACCCGTTACCCTGTTGGAGGGGGGGGGGGGGCGACCTGTTACCACATGGGGGGGGGGGACCCGTTATCCAATGAGGGGGATACCCGTTACCCTGTGGGGGGAGACCCGTTACCCTGTGGGGGGGGGGAATCCCGTTACCCCGTGAGGGGGAGTCCATTACCCCGTGGGTGGGAACCCATTACCCCGGGAAGGGGGAACACGTTACCCTGTGGAGGGGAACCCATTACCCCGTGAGGGGGAACCCATTACCCCGAGGGGGGGGGGCGTTACCCTGTGAGGGGGAACCCATTACCCCGAGGGGGGGGGAACCCGTTACCATGTGGGGTGAACCCGTTACCTTGTGGGGGGAACCCGTTACCCCGTGGGGGGGGGGGGGGGGAACGACCCATTACCCTGTGGGGGGGTGGGGGAAAAACCAGTTACCCTGTGGGGGGAACCCATTACCCTGTGAGGGGGAACCCGTTACCCCGAGGCGGGAGGGGGGGGGGGAACCCGTTACCATGTGGGGGGAACGCATTACCCCGTGGGGGGGAACCCATTACCCCATGGGGGGGAACCCGTTACCATGTGGGGGGAACCCGTTACCATGTGGGGGGGAACCCGGTACCCTGTGGGGGGGAACCCGTTACCCTGTGAGGGTGGGGAACCCATTACCTCATGGATGGGAACCCGTTACCATGTGGGCGGGAAACCGTTACTATGTGGGGGGAACCCATTAGCCTGTGAGGGGGAACCCGTTACCATGTGGGGGGGGGGAAACCCATTACCTCGTGGGGGGGAGCCCGTTACCATATGGGGGGGGAACCCATTACCCCGTGGGGGGGGAACCCGTTACCACGTGGGGGGGGGGGAACCCATTACCCCGTGGGGGGCGGGAACCCGTTACCCTGTGGGGGGGGGAATCCATTACCATGTTGGGGGGGAACCCATTACCCCGTGGGGGGGGATCCCGTTACCCCGTGGGGGGGGACCCGTTACCATGTGGGTGGAACCCATTACGCCGTGGGGGGAACCCGTTACACTGTGGGGGGGGGGATCCGTTACCATGTGGGGGGGAGATCCCGTTACCCCATGGGGGGGGGGGGGGGGGGATCCCGTTACCCTGTGGGGGGGAGATCCCGTTACCCCGTGAGGGGGAGTCCATTACCCCTTGGGTGGGAACCCATTACCCCGGGAAGGGGGAACACGTTACCCTGTGGAGGGGAACCCATTACCCCGTGAGGGCGAACCCATTACCCCGAAGGGGGGGGGAACCCGTTACCATGTGGGGTGAACCCGTTACCTTGTGGGGGGAACCCGTTACCCCGTGGGGGGGGGGGGGGGGAACCCATTACCCCGTGGGGGGGTGGGGGAAAAACCAGTTACCCTGTGGGGGGAACCCATTACCCTGTGAGGGGGAACCCGTTACCATGTGGGGGGAACCCATTACCATGTGGGGGGAACCCATTACCCCATGGGGGGGAACCCGTTACCATGTGGGGGGAACCCATTACCCTGTGGGGGGGAACCCGTTACCCTGTGAGGGTGGGGAACCCATTACCTCATGGATGGGAACCCGTTACCATGTGGGCGGGAAACCGTTACTATGTGGGGGGAACCCATTAGCCTGTGAGGGGGAACCCGTTACCCTGTGGGGGTGGGGAACCCATTACCTCGTGGGGGGGAGCCCGTTACCATGTGGGGGGGGGGAAATCCGTTACCCTGTGGGGGGGAACCCGTTACCATGTGGGGGGGGGGGGGAACCTATTACCCTGTGGGGGGGGAACCTGTTACCATGTGGGGGGGGGGAACCCGTTACCCCGTGGGGGGGAACTGTTACCATGTGGGAGGAACCCGTTACCTTGTTGGAGGAGACCCATTACCCCGTGGGGGGGAACCCGTTACCCTGTGGGGGGGAGGAACCCATTACCCAGTGGGGGGGGACCTGTTACCCCCCGGGGGGGAGCCCGTTTCCCCATTGGGGGGGGGGGGAGAGCCCGTTACCATGTGGGGGGGGGGAACCCGTTACCCAGTGGGGGGGGACCTGTTACCCCCCGGGGGGAGCCCGTTACCCCATAGGGGGCGGGGGAGCCCGTTACCATGTGGGGGGGGGAACCCGTTACCATGTGGAGGGGAAACCCGTTACCCTGTGGAGGCGAACAAATTACCATGTGGGGGGGGAACCCGTTACCATGTGGGGGGGGGGGGGACCCATTACCATGTGGGGGGGAACCCTTTACCATGTGGGGGGGACCCCATTACCCCATGGGGGGGAACCCGTTACCATGTGGGGGGGAAACCTGTTATCCCGTGGGGGGGAGCCCATTACCATGTGGGGGGGGGGAACCCGTTACCATGTTGGGGGGGAACCCATTACGCCGTGGGAGGAACCCATTACCCTGTGGGGGGGGAAATCCGTTACCTTGTGGGGGGGAACCCATTACCCCCTTGGGGGGGGATCCCGTTACCATGTGGGGGGGAACCCGTTACCATGTGGGAGGGGGAATCCGTTACCATGTGGGGGGGGAACCCATTACCCCGTGGGGGGGATCCCGTTACCCCGTGGGGAGGGGACCCGTTACCATGTGGGGGGGAACCCGTTACCATGTGGGAGGGGGAATCCGTTACCATGTGGGGGGGGAACCCATTACCCCGTGGGGGGGGGATCCCGTTACCCCGTGGGGAGGGGACCCGATACCATGTGGGGGGGAACCCGTTACCATGTGGGAGGGGGAATCCGTTACCCCGTGAGGGGGAACCCATTACCCCGGGAAGGGGGACCCGTTACCATGTGGGGGGGAACCCATTACCCCGTGAGGGGGAACCCATTACCCCGAGAGGGGGGGGGGGAACCCGTTACCCTGTGGGGGGGAACCCACTACCATGTGGGGGGAACCCGTTACCCCGTGAGGCGGAACCCATTACCTCGTGGAGGGGGGGAACCGTTACCATGTGGGGGGAACCTGTTACCATGTGGGGGGGGAACCCGTTACCATGTGGGGGGAACCCGTTACCCCGTGGGGGGGACCCGTTACCCCGAGGGGGGGAACCCATTACCCCGTGGGGGGGGTGTGTGGGGGAGAAACCCGTTACCCTGTGGGGGGAACCCATTACCCCGTGAGGGGGAACCCGTTACCCCGAGGGGGGAGGGGGGAACCCGTTACCATGTGGGGGGGGAACCCGTTACCCCGTGGGGGGGGAACCCGTTACCATGTGGGGGGGGGGAACCCGTTACCCCGTGGGGGGGATCCCGTTACCTCGTGGGGGGGTGATCCTGTTACCCCTTGGGGGGGGAGAACCCGTTTCCCCATGCGGGTGGGGAACCGGTTACCCCTGGGGGAGAATCCCGTTACCCCGTGGAGGGAGGGGAACTCGTTACCATGTGAGGGGAACCCGTTACCCTGTTGGGGGAGGTGGAGAGGAACCCATTACCCCGTTGGGGGAGCGGGAGGGAGGAAACCGTTACCCCGTGGGGGGGAGTGGAACCCGTTACCATGTGTGGGGGAACCCATTACCCCTTGGGGGGGGGGCCCGTTACCCCGTTGGGGAGGAACCCGTTACCCTGTGGGGGGAGACCTGTTACCCTGTGGGGGGAGACATGTTACCCTGTGGGGGGAAACCCATTACCCTGTGGGGGGAGACCTGTTACCCTGTGGGGGGAGACCCGTTACCCTGTGGGGGGGAGGAACCCGTTACCCAGTGGGGGGGGACCTGTTACCCCCCGGGGGGGAGCCCGTTACCCCATGGGGGGGGGGGGGGAGCCCGTTACCATGTGGGGGGGTGGGGGGGGAACCCGTTACCCAGTGGGGGGGAACCCATTACCCCGAGGGGGGGGGCCCGTTACCCTGTGAGGGGGAACCCATTACCCCGAGGGGGGGGGAACCCGTTACCATGTGGGGTGAACCCGTTACCCCGTGGGGGGGAGTGGAACCCGTTACCATGTGTGGGGGAACCCATTACCCCTTGGGGGGGGGCCCGTTACCCCGTTGGGGAGGAACCCGTTACCCTGTGGGGGGAGACCTGTTACCCTGTGGGGGGAGAGACCCGTTACCCTGTGGGGGGAGACCCGTTACCCTGTGGGGGGAGACCCGTTACCCTGTGGGGGGGAGGAACCCGTTACCCAGTGGGGGGGGGACCTGTTACCCCCCGGGGGGGGAGCCCGTTACCCCATGGGGGGGGAGGAGCCCGTTACCATGTTGGGGGGGGGGGGGAACCCGTTACCCAGTGGGGGGGGGGGACCTGTTACCCCCCGGGGGGAGAGCCCGTTACCCCATGAGGGGGGAGGACCCGTTACCATGTGTGGGGGGGGGGGGACCCATTACCATGTGTGGGGGAACCCATTACCCCTTGGGGGGGGCCCGTTACCCCGTTGGGGAGGAACCCGTTACCCTGTGGGGAGAGACCTGTTACCCTGTGGGGGGAGAGACCCGTTACCCTGTGGGGGGAGACCCGTTACCCTGTGGGGGGAGACCTGTTACCCTGTGGGGGGAGACCCGTTACCCTGTGGGGGGGAGGAACCCGTTACCCAGTGGGGGGGGACCTGTTACCCCCTGGGGGGGGAGCCCGTTACCCCATGGGGGGGGAGGAGCCCGTTACCATGTGGGGGGGGGGGGAACCCGTTACCCAGTGGGGGGGACCTGTTACCCCCGGGGGGGGAGCCCGTTACCCCATGAGGGGGGGGGGGGGGGAGCCCGTTACCATGTGGGGGGGGAACCCGTTACCATGTGGAGGGGAAACCCGTTACCCCGTGGAGGTGAACAAATTACCATGTGGGGGGGGAACCCGTTACCATGTGGGGGGGACCCCATTACCCCATGGGGGGAACCCGTTACCATGTGGGGGGGGAACCCGTTACCATGTGGGGGGGACCCCATTACCCCATGGGGGGAAACCCGTTACCATGTGGGGGGGGAGCCCGTTACCCTATGGGGGGGGGGGGGGAGCCCGTTACCATGTGGGGGGGACCCCATTACCCCATGGGGGGGGAACCCGTTACCATGTGGGGGGGGAAACCTGTTACCCCATGGGGGGAACCTGTTATCCCTTGGGGGGGAGCCCGTTACTATGTGGGGGGGGGACCCGTTATCCAATGAGGGGGAAACCCGTTACCCTGTGGGGGGAGACCCGTTACCCTGTGGGGGGAACCCGTTACCCAGTGGGGGGGAACCCGTTACCCTGTGGGGGGGGGGGGGAGCCCGTTACCCCGTGGGGCGGGGAACCAGTTACCCCGTGGGGGGGGGTGGGGGGGAGCCCGTTACCATGTGGGGGGGGAAACCCGATACCATGTGGGGGGGGGAGCCCGTTACCCCGTGGGGCGGGGAACCAGTTACCCCGTGGGGGGGGGGTGGGGGGGAGCCCGTTACCATGTGGGGGGGGAAACCCGATACCATGTGGGGGGGGGGAGCCCGTTACCCCGTGGGGCGGGGAACCTGTTACCCCGTGGGGGGGGGAACCCATTACCATGTGGGGGGGGAACCCGTTACCATGTTGGGGGGGGGAGGGGGACCCGTTACAATATGGGGGGGAAACCATTACCCAGTGGGGGGGGAACCCATTACCATGTGGGGGGGGGAATCCGTTACCATGTGGGGGGGGACCCCATTACCCCATGGGCGGGGAACCCGTTACCATGTGGGGGGGAACCCGTTACCATGTGGGGGGGAGGGAACCCGTTACCATGTGGGGTGAACCCGTTACCTTGTGGGGGGAACCCGTTACCCCGTGAGGGGGGGGGGGGGAACTCATTACCCCGTGGGGGGGTGGGGGAAAAACCAGTTACCCTGTGGGGGGAACCCATTACCCTGTGAGGGGGAACCCGTTACCCCGAGGGGGGAGGGGGGGGGAACCTGTTACCATGTGGGGGGAACCCATTACCCCGTGGGGGGGAACCCATTACCATGTGGGGGGAACCCATTACCATGTGGGGGGAACCCATTACCCTGTGAGGGGGAACCCGTTACCCCATGGGGGGGGATCCCGTTACCCCGTGGGGAGGGGAACCCGTTACCCCGTGGGTGGGAACCCATTACCCCGGGAAGGGGGACACGTTACCCTGTGGGGGGGAACCCATTACCATGTGGGCGGAACCCGTTACCCTGTGGGGGTGGGGAACCCATTACCTCGTGGGGGGGGGGAAACCGTTACCATGTGGGGGGAACCCGTTACCATGTGGGGGGGGAACCCGGTACCCTGTGAGGGGGAACCCGTTACCCTGTGAGGGTGGGGAACCCATTACCTCATGGATGGGAACCCGTTACCATGTGGGCGGGAAACCGTTACTATGTGGGGGGAACCCATTACCCTGTGAGGGGGAATCCGTTACCCTGTGGGGGTGGGGAACCCATTACCTCGTGGGGGGAGCCCGTTACCATGTGGGGGGGGGAAACCGTTACCCTGTGGGGGGGAACCCGTTACCATGTGGGGGGGGGGGGGGAACCTATTACCCTGTGGGGTGGGAACCCGTTACCATGTGGGGGGGGATCCCGTTACCATGTGGGGGGAACCCATTACCTCGTTTGGGGGGGGGGGGGGGGTGGGGGAACTGTTACCATGTGGGAGGAACCCGTTACCTTGTGGGAGGAGACCCATTACCCCGTGGGGGGGAACCCGTTACCCTGTTGGGGGGGAACCCGTTACCCTGTGGGGGGAGACCTGTTACCCTGTGGGGGGGAGGAACCCATTACCCAGTGGGGGGGGACCTGTTACCCCCCGGGGGGGAGCCCGTTTCCCCATTGGGGGGGGCGGGGGGGGGAGCCCGTTACAATGTGGGGGGGGGGGAACCCGTTACCCAGTGGGGGGGGGACCTGTTACCCCCCGGGGGGGAGCCCGTTACCATGTGGGGGGGGGAACCCGTTACCATGTGGAGGGGAAACCCGTTACCCCGTGGAGGCGAACAAATTACCATGTGGGGGGGGAACCCGTTACCATGTGGGGGGGGGGACCCATTAACATGTGGGGGGAACCCGTTACCATGTGGGGGGGGACCCCATTACCCCATGGGGGGGAACCCGTTACCATGTGGGGGGAACCCATTACCTCGTTTGGGGGGGGGGGGGTGGGGGAACTGTTACCATGTGGGAGGAACCCGTTACCTTGTGGGAGGAGACCCATTACCCCGTGGGGGGGAACCCGTTACCCTGTTGGGGGGGGAACCCGTTACCCTGTGGGGGGAGACCTGTTACCCTGTGGGGGGGAGTAACCCATTACCCAGTGGGGGGGGACCTGTTACCCCCCGGGGGGGAGCCCGTTTCCCCATTGGGGGGGGGTGGGGGGGAGCCCGTTACAATGTGGGGGGGGGGGGGAACCCGTTTACCCAGTGGGGGGGGACCTGTTACCCCCCGGGGGGGAGCCCGTTACCATGTGGGGGGGGGAACCCGTTACCATGTGGAGGGGAAACCCGTTACCCCGTGGAGGCGAACAAATTACCATGTGGGGGGGGAACCCGTTACCATGTGGGGGGGGGGGACCCATTACCATGTGGGGGGGAACCCGTTACCATGTGGGGGGGACCCCATTACCCCATGGGGGGGAACCCGTTACCATGTGGGGGGGAAACCTGTTATCCCGTGGGGGGGAGCCCATTACCATGTGGGGGGGGGGGAACCCATTACCATGTTGGGGGGGGGAACCCATTACGCCGTGGGAGGAACCCATTACCCTGTGGGGGGGGAATCCGTTACCATGTGGCGGGGGGAACCCATTACCCCCTTGGGGGGGGATCCCGTTACCATGATGGGGGGAACCCGTTACCATGTGGGAGGGGGAATCCGTTACCATGTGGGGGGGGAACCCATTACCCCGTGGGGGGGATCCCGTTACCCCGTGGGGAGGGGACCCGATACCATGTGGGGGGGGAACCCGTTACCATGTGGGAGGGGGAATCCGTTACCATGTGGGGGGGGGAACCCATTACCCCGTGGGGGGGGGGATCCCGTTACCCCGTGGGGAGGGGACCCGATACCATGTGGGGGGGAACCCGTTACCATGTGGGAGGGGGAACCCGTTACCCCGTGAGGGGGAACCCATTACCCCGGGAAGGGGGGACCCGTTACCATGTGGGGGGGAACCCATTACCCCGTGAGGGGGAACCCATTACCCCGAGAAGGGGGGGGAACCCGTTACCCTGTGGGGGGGAACCCACTACCATGTGGGGGGAACCCGTTACCCCGTGAGGCGGAACCCATTACCTCGTGGGGGGTGGAAACCGTTACCATGTGGGGGGAACCTGTTACCATGTGGGGGGGGAACCCGTTACCATGTGGGGGGAACCCGTTACCCCGTGGGGGTGTGGGTGTGGGGGAGAAACCCGTTACCCTGTGGGGGGAACCCATTACCCCGTGAGGGGGAACCCGTTACCCCGAGGGGGGAGGGGGGGAACCCGTTACCATGTGGGGGGAACCCATTACCCCCGTGGGGGGGAACCCATTACCCTGTGAGGGGGAACCCGTTACCCTGTGGGGGGGGGGATTCCGTTACCATGTGGGAGGGTGAACCCGTTAACCGGGTGGGGGGGGGAACCCGTTACCCCGTTGGGGGGGAACCCGTTACCATGTGGGGGGGGGGGGGGGGAACCCGTTACCCCGTGGGGGGGATCCCGTTACCTCGTGGGGGGTGATCCTGTTACCCCTTGGGGGGGGAGAACCCGTTTCCCCATAGGGGTGGGGAACCGGTTACCCCTGGGGGAGAATCCCGTTACCCCGTGGAGGGAGGGGAACTCGTTACCATGTGAGGGGAACCCGTTACCCTGTTGGGGAGGTGGGGGAGGAACCCATTACCCCGTTGGGGGAGCGGGAGGGAGGAACCCGTTACCCCGTGGGGGGAGACCCGTTACCCTGTGGGGGGAAACCCGTTACCCTGTGGGGGGGAGGAACCCGTTACCCAGTGAGTGGGGACCTGTTACCCCCCGGGGGGGGAACCCGTTACCCTGTTGGGGGGGAACCCGTTACCATGTGGGGGGGGGGGGGGGGGAACCCGTTACCCCGTGGGGGGGATCCCGTTACCTCGTGGGGGGTGATCCTGTTACCCCTTGGGGGGGGAGAACCCGTTTCCCCATAGGGGTGGGGAACCGGTTACCCCTGGGGGAGAATCCCGTTACCCCGTGGAGGGAGGGGAACTCGTTACCATGTGAGGGGAACCCGTTACCCTGTTGGGGGAGGTGGGGAGGAACCCATTACCCCGTTGGGGGAGCGGGAGGGAGGAACCCGTTACCCCGTGGGGGGAGACCCGTTACCCTGTGGGGGGAAACCCGTTACCATGTGGGGGGGGAACCCGTTACCATGTGGGGGGAACCCGTTACCCCGTGGGGGTGTGGGTGTGGGGGAGAAACCCGTTACCCTGTGGGGGGAACCCATTACCCCATGAGGGGGAACCCGTTACCCCGAGGGGGGAGGGGGGGGAACCCATTACCATGTGGGGGGAACCCATTACCCCGTGGGGGGGAACCCATTACCATGTGGGGGGAAACCCATTACCCTGTGAGGGGGAACCCGTTACCCTGTGGGGGGGGGATTCCGTTACCATGTGGGAGGGTGAACCCGTTAACCGGTGGGGGGGGGAACCCGTTACCCCGTTGGGGGGGAACCCGTTACCATGTGGGGGGGGGGGGGGAACCCGTTACCCCGTGGGGGGGATCCCGTTACCTCGTGGGGGGTGATCCTGTTACCCCTTGGGGGGGGAGAACCCGTTTCCCCATAGGGGTGGGGAACCGGTTACCCCTGGGGGAGAATCCCGTTACCCCGTGGAGGGAGGGGAACTCGTTACCATGTGAGGGGAACCCGTTACCCTGTTGGGGGAGGTGGGGAGGAACCCATTACCCCGTTGGGGGAGCGGGAGGGAGGAACCCGTTACCCCGTGGGGGGAGACCCGTTACCCTGTGGGGGGAAACCCATTACCATGTGGGGGGGGAACCCGTTACCCAGTGAGTGGGGACCTGTTACCCCCCGGGGGGGAGCCCGTTACCCCATGGGGGGGGGGGGGGGGGAGCCCGTTACCATGTGGGGGGGGGGGGGAACCCGTTACCCAGTGGGGGGGGACCTGTTACCCCGGGGGGGGGGAGCCCATTACCCCATGGGGGGGGGGGGAAGCCCGTTACCATGTGGGGGGGGAACCCGTTACCCCGTGGAGGTGAACAAATTACCATGTGGGGGGGGAACACGTCGCCATGTGGGGGGGACCCCATTACCCCATGGGGGGGAACCCGTTACCATGTGGGGGGGGAACCCGTTACCATGTGTGGGGGGGGGGGGAACCCATTACCATGTGGGGGGAACCCATTACCATGTGGGGGGACCCCATTACCATGTGGGGGGGACCCCATTACCCCATGGGGGGGAACCCGTTACCATGTGGGGGGGAAACCTGTTACCCCGTGGGGGGAACCTGTTATCCCGTGGGGGGGAGCCCGTTACCATGTGGGGGGGGAACCCGTTACCATGTGGAGGGGAAACCCATTAAGCCGTGGGGGAAACCCGTTACCCCATGGGGGGGGATCCCGTTACCCCGTGGGGAGGGGAACCCGTTACCCCGTGGGTGGGAACCCATTACCCCGGGAAGGGGGACACGTTACCCTGTGGGGGGGAACCCATTACCATGTGGGCGGAACCCGTTACCCTGTGGGGGTGGGGAACCCATTACCTCGTGGGGGGGGGGGGGGGGAAACCGTTACCATGTGGGGGGAACCCGTTACCATGTGGGGGGGGAACCCGTTACCCCGTGGGGGGGACCCGTTACCACGTGGGGGGGGGAACCCATTACCCCGTGGTGGGGGGGTGGGGGAGAAACCCGTTACCCTGTGGGGGGAACCCATTACCCCGTGAGGGGGAACCCGTTACCATGTGGGGGGAACCCATTACCCCGTGGGGGGGAACCCCGTTACCATGTGGGAGGGTGAACCCGTTACCCCGTGGGGGGGGAACCCGTTACCCCGTGGGGGGGGAACCTGTTACCATGTGGGGGGGGGGGGGGGAGAACCCGTTACCCCGTGGGGGGGGGATCCCGTTACCTTGTGGGGGGGTGAATCTGTTACCCCTTGGGGGGGGGAGAACCCGTTTCCCCATGGGGGTGGGGAACCGGTTACCCCTGGGGGGGAATCCCGTTACCCCGTGGAGGGAGGGGAACCCGTTACCATGTGAGGGGAACCCGTTACCCTGTTGGGGGAGGTGGGGAGGAACCCATTACCCCGTTGGGGGAGCGGGAGGGAGGAACCCGTTACCCCGTGGGGGGGGCCCGTTACCATGTGGGGGGAACCCGTTACCCAGTGGAGGGGAGCCCATTACCCCGTGGGTGGGAACCCATTACCCCAGGAGAGGGGACCCGTTACCCCAAGGGGGGAGGGGGGGGGGGGAACCCGTTACCATGTTGGGGGAACCCGTTACCCTGTCGGGGGAAACCCGTTACCATGTGGGGGGCAACCCGTTACCCTGTGGGGGTGGGGAATCCATTACTTCGTGGGGGGGGGGGAACCGTTACCATGTGGGGGGAACCCGTTACCATGTGGGGGGGAACCCGTTACCCCGTGGGGGGGGAACCCATTACCCCATGGGGGGGGGAACCTTTTACCCTGTGGGGGGGGAACCCATTATCCCGTGGGGGGGGGGGGGAGAGAGAAACCCGTTACCCTGTGGGGGGGAACCCATTACCCCGTGAGGGGGAACCCGTTACCCCAAGGCGGGAGGGGGGTGAACCTGTTACCATGTGGGGGGAACCCATTACCCCATGGGGGGGAACCCGTTACCATGTGGGGGGAACCCATTACCCCATGGGGGGGGAACCCGTTACCCTGTGGGTGTGGGGAACCCATTACCTCGTGGGGGGGGAAACCCGTTACCATGTGGGGGGAGAGCCCGTTACCTCGTGGGGGGGAACCTGTTACCCCGTGGGGGGGGAGAACCCATTACCCCATGGGGGGGTACCCGTTACCCTGTGGGGGGGGAAGCCATTACCCTGTGGGGGGGTGGAACCCGTTACTCTGTGGGGGAACCCATTACCCCGTGAGGGGGAACCCGTTACCATGTGGGGGGGGAACCCGTTACCCTGAAGGGGGGGAACCCGTTACCCTGTGGGGGGGGGAATCCGGTACCATGTGGGAGGGGGAACCCGTTACCACGTGGGGGGGGGGAACCCGTTACCACGTGGGGGGGGAACCCGTTACCCTGTGGGGGGGAACCCGTTACCATGTGGGGGAGGGAGAACCCGTTACCCCGTGGGGGGGATCCCGTTACATCGTGGGGGTGTGATCCTGTTACCCCTTGGGGGGAGAACCCGTTTCCCCATGGGGGTGGGGAACCGGTTACCCCTGGAGGGGGAATCCCGTTACCCCATGGAGGGAGGGGAACCCGTTACCATGTGAGGGGAAACCGTTACCCTGTTGGGGGAGGTGGGGAGGAACCCATTACCCCGTGGGGGGGGGGGGAGGGGAACCCGTTACCATGTGTGGGGGAACCCATTACCCCTTGGGGGGGAACCTGTTACCCCGTGGGTGGGAACCCATTACCCCGTGAGGGGGAACCCATTACCCCAAGGGGGGAGGGGGGGGAACCCCGTTACCATGTGGGGGGAACCCGTTACCCCGTGAGGGGGAACCCGTTACCCTGTGGGGGTGGGGAACCCATTACCTCGTGGGGGGGAGGAAACCGTTACCATGTGGGGGGGACCCCGTTACCTTGTGGGGGGGAACCCGTTACCCCGTGGGGGGGGGAACCCATTACCCCATGGGGGGGAACCTGTTACCCCATGGGGGTGTAACCTGTTACCCCATGGGGGGGGGGACCCATTATCACGTGGGGAGGGGGAGAAACCCGTTATCCTGTGGGGGGAACCCATTACCCCGTGAGGGGGAACCCGTTACCCCGAGGGGGGAGGGGGGGAACCTGTTACCATGTGGGGGGAACCCATTACCCCGTGGGGGTGGAACCCGTTACCCTGTGGGGGGGAACCCCTTAACCTGTGGGGGGAACCTGTTACCCCATGGGGGGGGGGGGAACCTGTTACCATGTGGGGGGGGAACCTGTTACCCTGTGGGGGGGGGGGGGAACCCCTTACCCTGTGGGGGGGAACCCATTACCCCGTGGGGGGGAACCTGTTACCATGTGGGGGGAAACCCGTTACCCTGTGGGGGGGGGGGAACCCCTTACCCTGTGGGGGGGATCCCATTACCCCGTGGGGGGGAACCTGTTACCATGTGGGGGGGGAACCCGTTACCCTGTGGGGGGGGGGGAACCCCTTACCCTGTTGGGGGGGAACCCGTTACCCCGGGGGGAAACCTCGTTACCCTGTGGAGGGAGACCTCGTTACCCCGTGGGGTGGGGCATCCATTACCCCGCTGTAAGCAGGCATCATTACCTTACAGTGGACACCCATTAGCCCTGCAAGAAGAACCCTTTACCCCACATGGAGAAAACCACTACCCTCCCATGGAGTACCTGTTGCCCCACGGGTCCATTTACCCCAAAGGGAGGAACCAGCTCCCCCACAAGTGTTCTGAGTTACCTCTCTGAAGAGGAGTGGGACATGGAGGGCAAGAGGAAAGAGGTTAGGATTCGGGTTAGGAAGGGTATTAGTGAATCAGGCACTCATATTCCGGGCTGGGAGCAGTTGGTGATACAGGGTTGATACAGGTACCCCTGCTTTTCGAACGTTCGCTTTACATCACTTCGCTTTAATGAACGACCCGACATTCAGACCAAATTTTGCAAATCCGAAGAAGATTTTCGCTTTTACGAAAAACAGCGATGTTTTTCCCAGATCAATCATATATCTTCGCTTTATGCCATTTTCAGCTGACAAAAGGTTTCCTGGGAACACTCTGGCAGGGGATACTGTGTCCCACTGTACTGTCAGTGTGCTGTGTGAAGATAGTTGCTGCCTGACGAAAGAAATTCAGCAGTGATTGCTGATCCGGCTGGATACAATGACAGATTGCGCACTGACCTGGATGTCCTGGGCTCGCTCGTGAGACTGGTAAGCGATCTTCTCCTCCATACTCGCCAGCTCCTGCTTTAGGTTATGAATCTCGTTCTGGTGAAGCTCAGTCAGATCGTTCAGCTGATCTTCTAGTCGCTCACACCTATATCACACATCAAATGTCAGCGATCAAAGTGAGATACATCCCACTTCAAAGCAGCACCACGCACACAAAGCTATTTACTTTCACTTTAGAATGGGAGGTAGAGAGTCAGACACAAGGAGAGAAAGGGGGGTGGGGGGGGGAGACAGTCGGTCACGGGAGAGGAGGAGGAGAGACAGTCAGATATAAGGTTGCGACCAGGAGGAGGACAGACAGTTGGATACAGGGCAAGGAAGCAGAGGAAGAGAGAGTCAGACATGTTGTGAGAAAGGACAGTCAAGTTATCAACCTCCTCAAAATACTTTTTGTCTGCCACTTGTCTCTGAAGAATTGAAAACCTCAGAATCTCAGTATGGGGGTAGTCTCTCTCTCTTTCTCTGTGTGTGGGGAGTACAGCCTCTCTCTCTCTCTCTCTCACTCAGTCTGAGGATACAATCTCTCTCCCTCAGACTGGAGATAAAGTGTCTCTGCCTCTCTGAGTCTGGGGTGTACAATCTCTCTCTCCCTCAGTCAGGGGGCACTGCAGAGGGTGGCAGACATTTATCAGGATGTTGCCCAGGCTGGAGAACTTCAGTTTTGAAGGGAGATCAGACAGACTGAGCTTGTTTTCCAAAAAGGAGATAGAGAAGGAACATGTCAGAGATGTATAAACTGATGAAGGCATAGATGGGTAGACAGGAAGTAACCTTTCCCCTTGATGGAGGGATCAATAACCTTTAAGATAAGGGGCAGGAGTTTATAAGGAGATGTGAGGAAAAGTGTTTTCACTCAGAGGGTGGTGGGAATCTGGAACTCACAACCTGTGAGGGTGGTGCTGGCAGAAACATTCATTACATTGAACAAGTATCTAGAACATAGAACATAGAACATAGAACAATACAGCACAGAACAGGCCCTTCGGCCCACGATGTTGTGCCGAACATTTGTCCTAGCTTAAGCACCCATCCATGTACCTATCCAAATGCCGCTTAAAGGTCGCCAATGATTCTGACTCTACCACTCCCACGGGCAGCGCATTCCATGCCCCCACCACTCTCTGGGTAAAGAACCCATCCCTGACATCTCCCCTATACCTTCCACCCTTCACCTTAAATTTATGTCCCCTTGTAACACTCTGTTGTACCCGGGGAAAAGGTTTCTGACTGTCTACTCTATCTATTCCTCTGATCATCTTATAAACCTCTATCAAGTCACCCCTCATCCTTCGCTGTTCCAACAAGAAAAGGCCGAGAACTCTCAACCTATCCTCGTACGACCTACTCTCCATTCCAGGCAACATCCTGGTAAATCTTCTCTGCACCCTCTCCAAAGCTTCCACATCTTTCCTAAAGTGAGGCGACCAGAACTGCACACAGTACTCCAACTGTGGCCTAACCAAGGTCCTGTACAGCTGCAATATCACTTCACGACTCTTGAATTCAATCCCTCTGCTAATGAACGATAATACTCCATAGGCCTTCTTACAAACTCTATCCACCTGAGTGGCAACCTTCAAAGATCTATGTACATAGACCCTAAGATCCCTCTGTTCCTCCACCTGACCAAGAACCCTACCATTAACCCTGTATTCCGCATTCTTATTTGTTCTTCCAAAATGGACAACCTCACACTTGGCAGGGTTGAACTCCATCTGCCACTCCTCAGCCCAGCTCTGCATCATATCTAAGTCCCTCTGCAGCCGACAACAGCCCTCCTCACTGTCCACAACTCCACCTATCTTCGTATCATCTGCAAATTTACTGACCCACCCTTCGACTCCCTCATCTAAGTCATTAATAAAAATTACAAACAGCAGAGGACCCAGAACTGATCCCTGCGGAACTCCACTTGTAACTGGGCTCCAGGCTGAATATTTACCATCTACCACCACTCTCTGCCTTCGACCGGTTAGCCAGTTTTTTTTTAGATTAGATTACTTACAGTGTGGAAACAGGCCCTTCGGCCCAACAAGTCCACACCGCCCCGCCGAAGCGTAACCCACCCATACCCCTACATCTACATTTACCCCTTACCTAACACTATGGGCAATTTAGCATAGTCAATTCACCTGGCCTGCACATCTTTGGACTGTGGGAGGAAACCGGAGCACCCGGAGGAAACCCACGCAGACACGGGGAGAACGTGCAAACTCCACACAGTCAGTCGCCTGAGGCGGGAATTGAACCCGGGTCTCAGGCGCTGTGAGGCAGCAGTGCTAACCACTGTGCCACCATGCCGCCCACCAATTGGCCAAATTTTCTATCCAATTGGCCAAATTTCCCTCTATCCCATGCCTCCTGACTTTCCGCATAAGCCTACCATGGGGAACCTTATCAAATGCCTTACTAAAATCCATGTACACTACATCCACTGCTCTACCCTCATCCACATGCTTGGTCACCTCCTCGAAGAATTCAATAAGACTTGTAAGGCAAGACCTACCCTTCACAAATCCAAAGCCTGGATGCCAAAGCCTGCAAGACTGTGAGCCGAGTTCTGGGAAATGGGATTAGAACAAGTAGGTGGTTGTTTTTAGGAGAAAGCGAGGACTGCAAATGCTGGAGATCAGAGTCGAAAGTGTGGTACTGGAAAAGCACAGCAGGTCAAGCAACATCTGAGGAGCAGGAGAATCGACGTTTCGGGCAAGAGCCCTTCATCAGGAATGAGGCTTGTGAGCCAAGAGGTTGGGGGGGGGGGGGGGAGGTAGATGAGAGTGCGATAGGTGCATGGAGGTGGGGGTAAAGGTGATAGGTCAGAGAGGAGGATGGAGCGGATAGGTGGGAAGGAAGATCGACAGGTGGGACAGGTCATGAGGGCGTGCAGAAATGGAAGGTTGGATCTGGGATAAGGTGGGGGGGGGGGTGGAGTGGAGAGGAAATGAGAAAACTGGTGAAGTCCACATTGATGCCCTGGGGTTGGAGGGTCCTGAGACAGAGGATGAGGCGTTCTTCCTCCAGGCGTTAGGTGGTTAGGGAGTGGCGATGGAGGAGGCCCAGGACCCGCATCCCCTCGGCAGAGTGGGAGGGGGGAGTTGAAGTGTTCAGCCACGGGGCGGTGGGGTTGGTTGGTGCGGGTGTCCCGGGGATGTTCGCTGAAGCGCTCTGGGAGTAGTCGTCCAGTCTCCTCACTGTAGAGGAGACCGCATCAGGAGCAATGGACACAGTAAATGACATGTGTGGAAGTGCAAGTGAAACTTTGATGGATGTGGAAGGCTCGTTTGGACAGGGGTGAGGGGAGAGGGGAGGGAGTGGGCACAGGTTTTGCAATTCCTGTGGTGGCAGGGGGAAGGGTGGGTTGTTGGGGGGGACGTGGACCTGACAACAGAGTCGCAGAGGGAATGGTCTTTAAGGAAAGCAGATAGGGTTTGACCAGTGTGGATGTGATGGGCTGAAGGACCTTTTTCTGTACTGTAGGTCTCTATGACTAGTTGATGTCAGGCTAACTGGCCAGGCATTGCCACACACACACACAGCAGACAGGAAAGGTGATGCCAATCAGATGCAGAGTAAATAAACTAACCCAAGTGGAGGAGAGTTGCCTGCAGCATCTGACTGTACCTGTATCGCTCTTCCTGTAGTGTTTGCAACATGAGGGTATAATCCCTTTGGTAGTGAGATTTCAGCCTGTCAAACGACTCCTCTAGTCGAGCTTGGGTCTCCTTCACTTGCTGCAGCTCCTGCAAGATCCCCTCAAAGCCACAGCCAGACAGCTCCAGGGGGTCGGGTTTGGAGGAGGCTGGCTCGAGGGGGGCCCCGGACATGCTGTTGGCCCCTGACCCCGAGGTGCCGCTGGAGCACTCCTCCTCGCTGCTGTACCGCGGGCTGAACTGCAGCTGGCCGCAGATGCCCAGGGCCTCGAGGCACTCCTCCGCCTGGCTGTCGTCCAGCGGCTCCTTCAGGGCCGGGATGTTGTCCGCGCTGCCAAGCCGGTTGCGCAACAGCGACGCAAACTCCCGCGGCTTGGCGGCCACGGCGCCGGCGGCCGTGTGGGTGGCCTGGGAGAAGCTGGAGAGCCCGCCCCGCATGCTGCCCACCACGCCCTCGCTGAAGCCGGTCACCTTGGCGCCCACCCCCCTCAGGCCCTGCTGCACGTCCCGTAGCACGTCCTTGGGCTGCCGGGGGACACCGTTGTGCTCGATCTCCCGCAGCTTGTGGCGGTAGTGCTCCAGCTTGCGCTGCAGGTGCAGGATGGCCTGGGCCGACTTCTGGTTCTTTTTCTCGAAGACCTGCTTGATGCGGCTGCCCTGCTGCCGGTCGGCGCTGCCCGCTAGCTTCAGGTACTCGGCCACGTTGTCATCGCGCGCCGTCTGCTCCACCTTCAGCTGCTCAGTCAGCCGCAGCACCTTCTGCTGGAGCTGGGCGATGGCCGCACGGGTCCTGTGTGGGTCCAGGCCGCTGTCCGCGCTCTCCGCACTGACCCCGCCATCCGAGCCTGACGCCACCCCACCCGACGGTGCCAGGCTGTTCAGCTCCAGCCGCTCGATCTGCAAGAAAACAAGCCCAGGGTCAGTGCCATGGCCTTCTAAACGGCACACAAGTCAGCGAGCCCTCAATACCGGGCTGAAGGAACACTCCCGTGGAATGCACACTCACAATGTTGACAGGCTAGAAAAACTCGGGTCGTTTGCTCTGGCCTGGCAGAGGCTAAAGGGAGACTTGATGGAAGTCTTCAAACTATGAGAGGCGTCGATAGGGTTGACATCAGAATCCTCTTTCCCCCCCAGACCTGAGATACCTAATACTAGGGAGAACGCATTTAAGGGGCAAGTTGATAGGAGATGTTGAGGGGAGGGGGCGAGTTTTTTTTTATACAGAGAGTAGTAGATGTCTGGAACATGCTGTCAGGGGTGGTGGAGGAGGTAGATACGATAGGGGTGTTTAAGGGATTTTTAGGTAAGTACATGAATATGCAGGGAATGTAGAGGTATGGACCAGGGTTAGGCAGAAGGGATTAGTTTAATTTGGCTTCAAGTTCGGCACAATATTGTGGGCCGCAGGGCCCGTTCCTGGGCTGCGCTGTTCTAAGTTTCAGGATTTTGAAGTATCCTTAAGTATTTCGTTCACCTAATTCAAACAAATGGAATCCTGGCACTTATACAGTTGTAGAATGCCTACAGTGTGGAAGCAGGCCATTCGGCCTATCAAGTCCACTCTGCGCTTCTGAAGTGCATCCCACCCAGACCTCACCCCACTACCCTATCCCTGTAACCCGACATTTCCCATGGCTAACCCACCTAGTCTACACATCCCTGGACAGTATGAGCAATTTAGCATGGCCAATCCACTTAACCTGTGCAACTTTGAACTGAAAAGGGAAAACGGAGCACTCGGAGGAAACCCATCCACATATAAACTCCACATGTGCAAAGCCCCCACCTGAGCCGCGAATTGAACCTGGCTCCCTGGTGCTGAGAGGCAGCAGGCCTAACCACTGAGTCACCATACTGCGTTATGGCTAAAGGACTGCATTATAAAAGTTGTGTCGTTGCAATGATATAAGGCGTTGGTGAGACCACATCTGCAGTACTACACCCAGTTCTGGTCTCCTTATGTGAGGAAGAATGTGGTGGCACTGGAGGCAGTTCAGGGGAGGTTCATCAGGTTGATTCCAGAGATGAAAGGGCTGTCGTACGAGGAGCTGAAGAGTTTGGGCTTGCTCTCGCTGGAGTTCAGAAGAATTGGGGTTGGGGGTTTGATTAAGTTGTATCAAATGCTAAAGAGGATGGATAGGGTGTATGTTGGACAGTCTCAAACAAGAGGTAGAGTGAGAGGAGGTAGATTCAAAACCAAGATAGGAAGAAACTATTACCTCAAACGGTTGTGAATCTGTGGAACTCACTGCTCCACAGAGCAATGGAGGCAGAATCAATCAACAGATCCAAGAAAGAAAGATATACTTCTGATGAAAAGTAGGATAAAGGGCTGGTGGAAGCAGGCAGGAAAGTGGATTGAGACTGGGATAAAATCAGCAATGATCAGTGGAATATGCTCAAAGGGCTGAATTGTCCACTCTTGCTCATAATTCCCAGATAATTCAGAGGCCATTTCAGAGCTGATGCCATCATTGTTGGTTCCCTACAGGGCATTTATGAACTGGATGGGTTTTTTTTACAACAAGCAACCTTGCTTCCACGATCCACATTACAAACAGCATGATTCAATTCCAAGTTGATTCACTGAATGTAAACAGCTGCTGAGCTTCGGCCTTTTACCAATGGATTGCCCATCCAGGAACATAACCTACCTCTTACCATCACACCACTACCTCCCCACAATCAACTTCCATGTTTCTCCCGAACCTCAACTAAGTAGATCCGACGTGCCAGGTTGAACTGCTTAGCAACTGGCCAGTATCTGTGCTGTTTTTGTAGAACAGTGATTACACTTCATTAGTGCTTTATTGGCTGTAAAGTATTTTGACATATGAGGTGGCAATGACAATGTAAGTGTCGTGCTTTAGTAACATTTCTGACTTAATAGGTGAATCACATGGAACCGAAAGCAACAAAACAGGCCATTTTGTATTTACCGGTCTATCGATGCCAGAATTTATATTCCATTTATGCTTCCTCATTACATTTTTCTATTCTGTCCCATCGACCTTCTCTCTCATGCATACACCAATCTCTCCTTAAATATTTCACTGTTGTCTGATTCACCCACTCAATTTGACATCATTCTCATCAGCAACAAATTCTTTGATCCATTGATCGTTAGCTGATATTTAAGTGTATTTCATCACGTATTAGACACTTGCTAGACCCCAGCAGTATTGTGTACAGTTCCGGTTGCTACTGAAGAAGAGATTCATTAGAATGGTTGGAGGTATGAGGAACTTCAGTGATGAGGATAAATTTAAAATTCTGGGACTGTTCCCCTTGGTGAGAAGGTGGCAAAGAGGAGATATGATCGAGGTTTACAAAATCATGAGGTGACTGGATACAGCAGACAGGGAGAAACTATTCCTGCTTGTGAAAGGAACAAGGAGCAAGGGTGAAATAAGGAAGAACTGTTTTTGCACTACCTGGAAACACGATAGAAGCAGGTTCCATTGAGGGATTCAAGAGGTTATTGGATGAATATTTGGATAAAATTAACATACAACGGTATGGGGAAGAAGTGAGAGATTGGCACTAGGTAATAATGCTCATTTAACAAACCCGTCAGGTTTGCTGCATCATTCAGTGAGATTGATCTGATCATCCTCAACTCCATTTTCCTGCCTTGATTCCTTTACTGTTTAAAATTCTGTCCATCTCAAAGCTTTGGACATACTTAATGGTCCCGTCTTGACAGCTGGATTCCACAGATCCTCTGCCCTCTGGCAGGCCCCAGCCCAAGCTGCTTTGAGAGTCTCAGCAGCTATGAACTGTCAGCTCCAGTGATGACTTGCTATCATTTACATCACATCTGAACAAGCGTGTGTGGATAACTGGGCTTGTCCAGAGGCTGCACAGGGGTACAAACCCTACCTGTCTAAGAGTCTGAACTGCGTTCACAGAATCCGAAAATCAAAAGCTGGGAACTGCATGACTAACGAGGTTGACTCATATCCTGTAAGGATGTAAAGCTGATGTCCTTAACCAGTGTGGGGCTCTTTGGGACTCCAGCCCACCCTAATGTGCTTGACTCTTAATCGCTCCCTGAACTGGTCAAGCAAGGCACTCAGTTGGATATAACTACCCAAAGGGAATGCAACCAGCTCAGGGCAATTCGGAGTGGGTACATTCTGGGAAACGTTCAGGCCATCAAACAGTTCAAGTGGCCTCAGCACTGACTAGCAATCAGAAATAGTCGAGCAGCAAAAAGACAGCAGAACATGAGCATTTATTTTTCAATTTAAATAGAGATGATTACGAGGGCTTGGAAATACAGCGAGATAATGTGAATTTGCAAACGAGGCTCAAGGGTAGGTCAATAAAGATGCAGTGTCAGACATTAAACTAGATTACAAATGATAGATGAACTCCAACAAGAAAATGGAATTCCAAGGGACAGACCCAGCGTATGTGGTTAATTAGAAAAGTTAAAATAGAATCAAGCTTAAATAGAAAGCATTTAACTGTGCAAAGACGGGTGGTGGGTCAAAAGATTGGACAAATGTAAGAAGCAAAATCAGAAAGTTAAAAGGGAGGGAAAAATTAGAATACCAGAGAAAATGAGCCAGAAATATAAAAACAGGTAATAAGCGTTTCTATAAATAATTGGAAAGCAGAATTGATAAGAGTCCTGCAGAAAGTGAGACTTGAGAATTAATGACAGAAAATGAGGTGCCAAAGAATTGAACAGCTATTTTCACTATAGAGGAGGCCAGTAATGTCCCAGAAATAGCTGCAAATCAGTGACTAAAGGGAGAGAGGAACAGAGGAAAATCACAATCACCAAAGATTGTACTGAGTGAATTGTTGGAGCTGTATACAGTAATAGACTTCCAGACAGTGTACACACCCCCACTAACTACTGTTAGTGTTCCTCCTCCTGGTCTGATTACATATATTAATCATATAAAAGGAATGAGAGTTGCTGTTAAAAAAAAAGACATTTCCTGGATTAGTTTCGATCACCTCATCTGCAGTCAGTCTGCTGTGCTGAGAGAGCAGCTAATGGGCTGCTGCTAATAGAAACCAAGTGATCACATAATACTGATCTGGCAGAGATAACAGGCACAAAGCAAAGAGTAGTTTAACCCTGAGAGTTGACTGAGTTAGAGCAGGGAGCAGCTCAGTTTCGCTTCTCATAAAGAAGTGCGTTAGTCCAATTAAATCTAGAGAATGTGAAAGGCAGGACAGGGTCAGCCAATATTTGTGGGTGAGGGGTCAATATTTCTGGGCATACAGCCTTGTGGCACTGATGAAGGATTTGAAGACCAATTGTCACCGCACACATTGCCGGCAATGCCAGGCGCAGCTTTGGCAGGGTCCAGTCACCAGATCTCAGCGCCCACAGGACTAGAAGCTTTAGACCAAGCGAGTGAGCCAATATTCTAGCTCTTGATTAATGTCCAGTGATCCCTGGGTTAGACAGAGAGAGAGAGAGAGACAGACAGATAGAGGGGGAGAGTGCGCAAATCAGCCATGGATCCTGCTCCTGGTCACTGTCCAGTGATCCCTAGGCGACTGACAAAAAGCAGAAATCAGTGAGATTCCCCGCTCCTGACCTTTGCCCACTGTCCAAATCTCCCTCCATACAGAGAATATGGGAGAACAAGTGTTTCGACATTCTGGATTCAAGGAGGCTGGCAGTAAATGTACCGGGGTGGGAGATAAGGGCCATGAGATATTGCTTTCACAAACACAAACAGATCATTCAGAAAGTACAAACAGACCGCGAATGTGAGCAAACTCACCAGTGAGAAAGCAGGCTTTGTGCAGCTGCTCTGCTTCACCCTCACCTTGTGATACCTCCGTTGCTGTTTCTTCCAGTACATTGTCACCCCAAGAAGGGCGCCCTTGTTCTTCTTACTGAACACAACCCGAAGCTGCACTGTTCACTCACATATCCACACAACTGCTACAATACAAAATCGTGTGAGCCACACGCTCACCTGAAACTATGAAACACCCTACAACCAGCCTGCAGCTAAATGATGTCACCCAGAGCGTGAGCCAAGTCAACATTGTCAGCTCAGGCTCACCTGAGAACTGGCTGGATTGTCTGCACAGAGGGAGGGATGAGGTACAAAACAACACAGCGACAGGGAGCACACTGGCACCAGCAAGGCAAACTAAACCAAGGCACGCACCAAAACTGGGACGACACGCAGGACAGAGAAACAGACTGAGGCAGGCCATGACAGGATGCATACTGGGACAGATACCAGTAACAGTTTCCTTATCAGTACACTCACTGCAGGATGCAAAAATGAGACAGCTCAGAAATAAAAGAAATTTTCTGATAGAAACTGTGTTTGAGACCGCAGCGTAACGCCATCTCAGCCAAAGGTCATCCAGCACACACACACACCAGAGTCTGGGATTGGTACTTTTGGGATTCAAAAAGACTTTTGGTACATTTCCTCGACAAGAAGTCAGTGGGAAAATGTAAACCACGTTGGATGGGCATGGATTGAAAACTGGGTAAAAACAATGACTGCAGATGCTGAAAACCAAATACTGGATTAGTGGTGCTGGAAGAGCACAGCAGTTCAGGCAGCATCCGAGGAGCAGCAAAATCAACGTTTCAGGCAAAAGCCCTTCATCATGGATTGAAAACTGTTTGATAAACAAGAAACAGAGGGTGGGAGTAAACAGGTATTTTTCTCAGCAGCAAACCCTGACTAGTGGGCCCCAACTGTTTATGATATACATAAATAACCAGCAAGGGGGAAACCAAATACAACTTTTCCAAATTTGCTGGCCACACAGAACTAGAGTGGGATTATGAATTGTGAGCAGAACGCAAGGAGGCTTCAAGAGGATTTGGACAAATTGAATGAGTGGATAAACACGTGGCAGACACAGCAAAATGTGATTAAATATGGGGTTTTACATTTTGGGGCAGAGTATTATTTCAATGGTGATAGATTTGGAACAGTGGATATACAAAGGGATCTGAGTGTCCTCACACACCAGTCAATGAAAGCAGACCGGCAGCAAGTAATTATGAAGGTAAATGGTATATTGGCCTTCATTGAAAGATGATTTGAGTTCAGAAGTGGGGATGTTGTACTGTAGTTAAACAGGACCTTGGTGCGTCTCCACCTGGAATATTGTGTGCAGTTTTGGTCCCCAACTAAGAAAGGTCGGTTTACGAGGTGGACAGGGATTCTGGATGAAAGATAAACGGTCAGTCCCTGTAGAATTTTCCCCGATATAAAGTCACTGGGTACATTCAAGAGAGACATTCATACATTTTTTGATATTAAAGTGTTCAGGGAGTATGGGGGGAAAGCAGGAATACAGTACTGAGATCGGCAATCAGCCATGATCACTGAATGGTAGAACAGCCTCAAAGGGCAAAATGGCCTCCCCTGCAGCTTATTTTTATGATTTTGTGCGACTGTGACAGCGTCCTGTAGACACACAAGGCTCTGGAGTCACTGGGACATTATCCTATAGATGAACCAGACCCTGAGGAAACTGCAACAGTGTCGTGTAGACACACCAGACCCTGGGGCCACTGTGACAGTGTCCTGTAGACACACCAGACCCTGGGGCCACTGTGACAGTGTTCTGTAGACACCCCAGACCCTGGGACCACTGTGACAGTGTTCTGTAGACACACCAGACCCTGGGGCCACTGTGACAGTGTCCTGTAGACACACCAGACCCTGGGGCCACTGTGACAGTGTTCTGTAGACACACCAGACCCTGGGGCCACTGTGACAGTGTCCTGTAGACACCCCAGACCCTGGGACCACTGTGACAGTGTTCTGTAGACACACCAGACCCTGGGGCCACTGTGACAGTGTCCTGTAGACACACCAGACCCTGGGGCCACTGTGACAGTGTCCTGTAGACACACCAGACCCTGGGGCCACTGTGACAGTGTCCTGTAGACACACCAGACCCTGGGGCCACTGTGACAGTGCCCTGTAGACACAGCAGACCCTGGGGGCACTGTGACAGTGTTCTGTAGACACACCAGACCCTGGGGCCACTGTGACAGTGTCCTGTAGACACACCAGACCCTGGGGCCACTGTGGCAGTGTCCTGTAGACACACCAGACCCTGGGGCCACTGTGACAGTGTCCTGTAGACACACCAGACCCTGGGGGCACTGTGACAGTGTTCTGTAGACACACCAGACCCTGGGGCCACTGTGACAGTGTCCTGTAGACACACCAGACCCTGGGGCCACTGTGACAGTGTCCTGTAGACACACCAGACCCTAGGGCCACTGTGACAGTGTCCTGTAGACACACCAGACCCTGGGGCCACTGTGACAGTGTCCTGTAGACACACCAGACCCTGGGGCCACTGTGGCAGTGTCCTGTAGACACACCAGACCCTGGGGCCACTGTGACAGTGTCCTGTAGACACACCAGACCCTGGGGCCACTGTGGCAGTGTCCTGTAGACACACCAGACCCTGGGGCCACTGTGACAGTGTCCTGTAGACACACCAGACCCTGGGGCCACTGTGACAGTGTTCTGTAGACACAGCAGACCCTGGGGCCACTGTGACAGTGTTCTATAGACACAGCAGACCCTGGGGCCACTGTGACAGTGTCCTGTAGACACCCCAGACCCTGGGGCCACTGTGACAGTGTTCTGTAGACACACCAGACCCTGGGGCCACTGTGACAGTGTCCTGTAGACACACCAGACCCTGGGGCCACTGTGACAGTGTTCTGTAGACACATCAGACCCTGGGGCCACTGTGACAGTGTCCTGTAGACACACCAGACCCTGGGGTCACTGTGACAGTGTCCTGTAGACACCCCAGACCCTGGGGCCACTGTGACAGTGTTCTGTAGACACCCCAGAACCTGGGGCCACTGTGACAGTGTCCTGGTGACACACCAGACCCTGGGACCACTGTGACAGTGTTCTGTAGACACACCAGACCCCGGGGCCACTGTGACAGTGTCCTGTAGACACCCCAGACCCTGGGGCCACTGTGACAGTGTTCTGTAGAGACACCACACCCTGGGGCCACTGTGACAGTGTTCTGTAGACACCCCAGAACCTGGGGCCACTGTGACAGTGTCCTGTAGACACACCAGACCCTGGGGCCACTGTGGCAGTGTCCTGTAGACACCCCAGACCCTGGGGCCACTGTGACAGTGTCCTGTAGACACCCCAGACCCTGGGGCCACTGTGACAGTGTCCTGTAGACACACCAGACCCTGGGGCCACTGTGACAGTGTCCTGTAGACACACCAGACCCTGGGGCCACTGTGACAGTGTCCTGTAGACACACCAGACCCTGGGGCCACTGTGACAGAGTCCTGTAGACACAGCAGACCCTGGGGTCACTGTGACAGTGTTCTAGATTAGATTAGATTAGATTACTTACAGTGTGGAAACAGGCCCTTCGGCCCAACAAGTCCACACCGCCCCGCCGAAGCGCAACCCACCCATATCCCTACATTTACCCCTTACCTAACACTAGGGGCAATTTAGCATGGCCAATTCACCTAACCTGCACATCTTTGGACTGTGGGAGGAAACCGGAGCACCCGGAGGAAACCCACGCAGACACGGGGAGAACGTGCAAACTCCACACAGTTAGTCACCTGAGGCGGGAATTGAACCCGGATCTCTGGCGCTGTGAGGCAACAGTGCTAACCACTGTGCCACCGTGCCGCCCAAGACACAAGACCCTGGGGCCACTGTGACAGTGTTCTATAGACACAGCAGACCCTGGGGCCACTGTGACAGTGTTCTATAGACACCCCAGACCCTGGGGCCACACCGACAGTGTCCTGTAGACACCCCAGACACTGGGACCACTGTGACAGTGTTCTGTAAACACACCAGACCCTGGGGCCACTGTGACAGTGTTCTATAGACACCCCAGACCCTGGGGCCACACCGACAGTGTCCTGTAGACACCCCAGACACTGGGACCACTGTGACAGTGTTCTGTAGACACACCAGACCCTGGGGCCACTGTGACAGTGTCCTGTAGACACACCAGACCCTGGGGGCACTGTGACAGTGTCCTGTAGACACACCAGACCCTGGGGACACTGTGACAGTGTCCTGTAGACACACCAGACCCTGGGGCCACTGTGACAGTGTCCTGTAGACACACCAGACCCTAGGGCCACTGTGACAGTGTTCTGTAGACACACCAGACCCTGGGGTCACTGTGACATTTTTCTGTAGACACACAAGACCCTGGGGCCACTGTGACAGTGTCCTGTCGACACCCCAGACTCTGGGGTCACTGTGACAGTGTTCTGTAGACACAGCAAGACCCTGAGGCCACTGTGACAGTGTCCTGTAGACACCCCAGACCCTGGGGCCACTGCGACAGTGTTCTGTAGACACACCAGACCCTGGGGCCACTGCGACAGTGTTCTGTAGACACACCAGACCCTGGGGCCACGGTGACAGTGTTCTGTAGAGACACCAGACCCTGGGGCCATTGTGACAGTGTTCTGTAGAGACACAAGACCCTGGGGCCACTGTGACAGTGTTCTGTAGACACAGCAGACCCTGGGGCCACTGTGACAGTGTTCTATAGACACAGCAGACCCTGGGGCCACTGTGACAGTGTCCTGTAGACACAGCAGAACCTGGGGACACTGTGACAGTGTCCTGTAGACACACCAGACCCTGGGGCCATTGTGACAGTGTTCTGTAGACACACCAGACCCTGGGGCCACTGTGACAGTGTTCTGTAGACACACCAGACCCTGGGGCCACTGTGACAGTGTCCTGTAGACACACCAGACCCTGGGGGCACTGTAACAGTGTTCTGTAGAGACACCAGATCCTGGGGCCACTGCGACAGTGTCCTGTAGACACCCCAGACCCTGGGGCCACACTGACAGTGTTCTGTCGACACTCCAGACCCTGGGGCCACTGTGGCAGTGTCCTGTAGATACCTCAGACCCTGGGGACACTGTGACAGTGTCCTGTCGACACACCAGACCCTGGGGCCACACTGACAGTGTCCTGTAGACACCGCAGACACTGGGGCCACTGTGACAGTGTCCTGTAGACACCCCAGACATTGGGGCCACTGTGACAGTGTCCTGTAGACACCCCAGACCCTGGGGTCACTGTGACAGTGTTCTGTAGACACACCAGACCCTGGGGCCACTGTGACAGTGTTCTGTAGACACACCAGACCCTGGGCCTACTGTGGCAGTGTTCTGTAGACACACCGGACCTTGTGGCCACTGTGACAGTGTTCAGTAGACACCCCAGACCTTGTGGCCACTGTGACAGTGTTCTGTAGACACAGCAAGACCCTGGGCCTACTATGGCAGTGTTCTGTAGACACACCAGACCCTGGGGCCACTGTGACAGTGTCCTGTAGACACACCAGACCCTGTGGCCACTGTGACAGTGCCCTGTAGACACCCCAGACCCTGGGGCCACTGTGGCAGTGTTCTGTAGACACACCAGACCCTGGGCCTACTGTGACAGTGTTCTGTAGACACCCCAGACCCTGGGACCACTGTGACAGTGTTCTGTAGACACACCAGACCTTGTGGCCACTGTGACAGTGTTCTGTAGACACACCAGACCCTGGGCCCACTGTGACAGTGTTCTGTAGACACCCCAGACCCTGGGGCCACTGTGACAGTGTCCTGTAGACACACCAGACCCTGGGCCCACTGTGACAGTGTCCTGTAGACACACCAGTCCCTGGGGCCACTGTGACAGTGTCCTGTAGACACCCCAGACACTGGGGCCACTGTGGCAGTGTCCAGTAGACACACCAGACCCTGGGGCCACTGTGACAGTGTTCTGTAGACACACCAGACCCTGGGGCCACTGTGACAGAGTCCAGTAGACACACCAGACCCTGGGGCCACTGTGACAGTGTCCTGTAGACACACCAGACCCTGGGGCCACTGTGGCAGTGTCCAGTAGACACACCAGACCCTGGGGCCACTGTGACAGTGTCCTGTAGACACACCAGAACCTGGGGCCACTGTGGCAGTGTCCAGTAGACACACCAGACCCTGGGGGCACTGTAACAGTGTTCTGTAGAGACACCAGATCCTGGGGCCACTGCGACAGTGTCCTGTAGACACCCCAGACCCTGGGGCCACACTGACAGTGTTCTGTCGACACTCCAGACCCTGGGGCCACTGTGGCAGTGTCCTGTAGATACCTCAGACCCTGGGGACACTGTGACAGTGTCCTGTCGACACACCAGACCCTGGGGCCACACTGACAGTGTCCTGTAGACACCGCAGACACTGGGGCCACTGTGACAGTGTCCTGTAGACACCCCAGACATTGGGGCCACTGTGACAGTGTCCTGTAGACACCCCAGACCCTGGGGTCACTGTGACAGTGTTCTGTAGACACCCCAGACCCTGGGGCCACTGTGACAGTGTTCTGTAGACACACCAGACCCTGGGCCTACTGTGGCAGTGTTCTGTAGACACACCGGACCTTGTGGCCACTGTGACAGTGTTCTGTAGACACAGCAAGACCCTGGGCCTACTATGGCAGTGTTCTGTAGACACACCAGACCCTGGGGCCACTGTGACAGTGTCCTGTAGACACACCAGACCCTGTGGCCACTGTGACAGTGCCCTGTAGACACCCCAGACCCTGGGGCCACTGTGACAGTGTTCTGTAGACACCCCAGACCCTGGGACCACTGTGACAGTGTTCTGTAGACACACCAGACCTTGTGGCCACTGTGACAGTGTTCTGTAGACACACCAGACCCTGGGCCCACTGTGACAGTGTTCTGTAGACACCCCAGACCCTGGGGCCACTGTGACAGTGTCCTGTAGACACACCAGACCCTGGGCCCACTGTGACAGTGTCCTGTAGACACACCAGTCCCTGGGGCCACTGTGACAGTGTCCTGTAGACACCCCAGACACTGGGGCCACTGTGGCAGTGTCCAGTAGACACACCAGACCCTGGGGCCACTGTGACAGTGTTCTGTAGACACACCAGACCCTGGGGCCACTGTGACAGAGTCCAGTAGACACACCAGACCCTGGGGCCACTGTGACAGTGTCCTGTAGACACACCAGACCCTGGGGCCACTGTGGCAGTGTCCAGTAGACACACCAGACCCTGGGGCCACTGTGACAGTGTCCTGTAGACACACCAGAACCTGGGGCCACTGTGGCAGTGTCCAGTAGACACACCAGTCCCTGGGGCCACTGTGACAGTGCCCTGTAGACACACCAGAACCTGGGGCCACTGTGGCAGTGTCCAGTAGACACACCAGTCCCTGGGGCCACTGTGACAGTGCCCTGTAGACACCCCAGACCCAGGGGCCACTGTGACAGTGCCCCGTAGACACATCAGACCCTGGGGCCACTGTGACAGTGTCCTGTAGACACACCAGACCCTGGGGCCATTGTGACAGTGTTCTGTAAACACACCAGACCCTGGGGCCACTGCGACAGTGTTCTGTAGACACCCCAGACCCTGGGGCCACACCGACAGTGTCATGTAGACACACCAGACCCTGGGGCCACTGTGACAGTGTTCTGTAGAGACACAAGACCCTGGGGCCACTGTGACAGTGTCCTGTAGACACACCAGACCCTGGGGCCACTGTGACAGTGTCCTGTAGACACACCAGACCCTGGGGACACTGTGACAGTGTCCTGTAGACACACCAGACCCTGGGGGCACTGTGACAGTGTCCTGTAGACACACCAGACCCTGGGGGCACTGTGACAGTGTCCTGTAGACACACCAGACCCTAGGGCCACTGTGACAGTGTTCTGTAGACACACCAGACCCTGGGGTCACTGTGACATTTTTCTGTAGACACACCAGACCCTGGGGCCACTGTGACAGTGTCCTGTCGACACCCCAGACCCTGGGGTCACTGTGACAGTGTTCTGTAGACACAGCAAGACCCTGAGGCCACTGTGACAGTGTCCTGTAGACACCCCAGACCCTGGGGCCACTGCGACAGTGTCCTGTAGACACACCAGACCCTGGGGCCACTGTGACAGTGTTCTGTAGAGACACCAGACCCTGGGGCCATTGTGACAGTGTTCTGTAGAGACACAAGACCCTGGGGCCACTGTGACAGTGTTCTGTAGACACAGCAGACCCTGGGGCCACTGTGACAGTGTTCTATAGACACAGCAGACCCTGGGGGCACTGTGACAGTGTCCTGTAGACACAGCAGAACCTGGGGCCACTGTGACAGTGTCCTGTAGACACACCAGACCCTGGGGCCATTGTGACAGTGTTCTGTAGACACACCAGACCCTGGGGCCACTGTGACAGTGTTCTGTAGACACAGCAGACCCTGGGGTCACTGTGACAGTGTCCTGTAGACACACCAGACCCTGGGGTCACTGTGACAGTGTTCTGTAGACACACCAGACCCTGGGACCACTGTGACAGTGTCCTGTCGACACCCCAGACCCTGGGGTCACTGTGACAGTGTCCTGTAGACACACCAGACCCTGGGGTCACTGTGACAGTGTTCTGTAGACACAGCAAGACCCTGAGGCCACTGTGACAGTGTCCTGTAGACACCCCAGACCCTGGGGCCACTGCGACAGTGTCCTGTAGACACACCAGACCCTGGGGCCACTGCGACAGTGTTCTGTAGACACACCAGACCCTGGGGCCATTGTGACAGTGTTCTGTAGAGACACAAGACCCTGGGGCCACTGTGACAGTGTTCTATAGACACACCAGACCCTGGGCCTACTGTGGCAGTGTTCTGTAGACACACCAGACCCTGGGGCCACTGTGACAGTGCCCTGTAGACACCCCAGACCCTGGGGCCACTGTGACAGTGTCCTGTAGACACACCAGACCCTGGGGCGACTGTGACAGTGTCCTGTATACACCCCAGACCCTGGGGGCACTGTGACAGTGTCCAGTAGACACACCAGACCCTGGGGCCACACTGACAGTGTCCTGTAGACACACCAGAACCTGGGGCCACTGTGGCAGTGTCCAGTAGACACACCAGACCCTGGGGCCACTGTGACAGTGCCCTGTAGACACATCAGACCCTGGGGCCACTGTGACAGTGTCCTGTAGACACACCAGACCCTGGGGCCACTGTGACAGTGTCCTGTAGGCAAACCAGACCCTGGGGCCACTGTGACAGTGTTCTGTAGACACACCAGACCCTGGGGCCACTGTGACAGTGTTCTGTAGACACCCCAGACCCTGGGGCCACACCGACAGTGTCATGTAGACACACCAGACCCTGGGGCCACTGTGACAGTGTCCTGTAGACACACCAGACCCTGGGGACACTGTGACAGAGTCCTGTAGACACACCAGACCCTGGGGGCACTGTGACAGTGTCCTGTAGACACACCAGACCCTGGGGGCACTGTGACAGTGTCCTGTCGACACACCAGACCCTAGGGCCACTGTGACAGTGTTCTGTAGACACACCAGACCCTGGGGTCACTGTGACAGTGTTCTGTAGACACACCAGACACTGGGGCCACTGTGACAGTGTCCTGTCGACACCCCAGACTCTGGGGTCACTGTGACAGTGTTCTGTAGACACAGCAAGATCCTGAGGCCACTGTGACAGTGTCCTGTAGACACCCCAGACCCTGGGGACACTGTGACAGTGTCCTGTAGACACCCCAGACCCTGGGGCCATTGTGACAGTGTTCTGTCGACACACCAGACACTGGGGCCACTGTGACAGTGTCCTGTAGACACCCCAGACACTGGGGCCACTGTGACAGTGTCCTGTAGACACCCCAGACCCTGGGGCCACTGTGACAGTGTTCTGTAGACACACCAGACCCTGGGCCTACTGTGGCAGTGTCCTGTAGACACACCAGACCCTGGGCCTACTGTGGCAGTGTTCTGTAGACACACCGGACCTTGTGGCCACTGTGACAGTGTTCTGTAGACACAGCAAGACCCTGGGCCTACTATGGCAGTGTTCTGTAGACACACCAGACCCTGGGGCCACTGTGACAGTGTCCTGTAGACACACCAGACCTTGTGGCCACTGTGACAGTGTTCTGTAGACACCCCAGACCTTGTGGCCACTGTGACAGTGTCCTGTAGACACACCAGACCCTGGGGCCACTGTGACAGTGTTCTGTAGACACACCAGACCCTGGGGCCACTGTGACAGTGTCCTGTAGACACACCAGACCCTGGGGCCACTGTGACAGTGTCCTGTAGACACACCAGACCCTGGGGCCACTGTGACAGTGTTCTGTAGACACACCAGACCCTGGGGCCACTGTGACAGTGTCCTGTAGACACACCAGACCCTGGGGCCACTGTGACAGTGTCCTGTAGACACACCAGACCCTGGGGCCACTGTGACAGTGTCCTGTAGACACACCAGACCCTGGGGCCACTGTGACAGTGTTCTGTAGACACACCAGACCCTGGGGGCACTGTGACAGTGTTCTGTAGACACACCAGACCCTGGGGCCACTGTGACAGTGTCCTGTAGACACACCAGACCCTGGGGCCACTGTGGCAGTGTCCTGTAGACACACCAGACCCTGGGGCCACTGTGACAGTGTCCTGTAGACACACCAGACCCTGGGGTCACTGTGACAGTGTTCTGTAGACACACCAGACCCTGGGGCCACTGTGACAGTGTCCTGTAGACACACCAGACCCTGGGGCCACTGTGGCAGTGTCCTGTAGACACACCAGACCCTGGGGCCACTGTGACAGTGTCCTGTAGACACACCAGACCCTGGGGCCACTGTGACAGTGTTCTGTAGACACACCAGACCCTGGGGCCACTGTGACAGTGTTCTGTAGACACCCCAGACACTGGGGCCACTGTGACAGTGTCCTGTAGACACACCAGACCCTGGGGCCACTGTGACAGTGTCCTGTAGACACCCCAGACCCTGGGGCCACTGTGACAGTGTCCTGTAGACACACCAGACCCTGGGGCCATTGTGACAGTGTCCTGTAGACACACCAGACCCTGGGGCCACTGTGACAGTGTTCTGTAGACACACCAGACCCTGGGGGCACTGTGACAGTGTCCTGTAGACACACCAGACCCTGGGGCCACTGTGACAGTGTCCTGTAGACACATCAGACCCTGGGGCCACTGTGACAGTGTTCTGTAGACACACCAGACCCTGGGGCCACTGTGACAGTGTCCTGTAGACACATCAGACCCTGGGGCCACTGTGACAGTGTCCTGTAGACACATCAGACCCTGGGGCCACTGTGACAGTGTTCTGTAGAGACACCACACCCTGGGGCCACTGTGACAGTGTTCTGTAGACACACCAGACCCCGGGGCCACTGTGACAGTGTCCTGTAGACACACCAGACCCTGGGGCCACTGTGACAGTGTTCTGTAGACACCCCAGAACCTGGGGCCACTGTGACAGTGTCCTGTAGACACACCAGACCCTGGGGCCACTGTGGCAGTGTCCTGTAGACACCCCAGACCCTGGGGCCACTGTGACAGTGTCCTGTAGACACCCCAGACCCTGGGGCCACTGTGACAGTGTTCTGTAGACACACCAGACCCTGGGGCCACTGTGACAGTGTCCTGTAGACACACCAGACCCTGGGGCCACTGTGACAGTGTCCTGTAGACACACCAGACCCTGGGGCCACTGTGACAGTGTCCTGTATACACACCAGACCCTGGGGCCACTGTGACAGTGTCCTGTAGACACACCAGACCCTGGGGCCACTGTGACAGTGTCCTGTATACACACCAGACCCTGGGGCCACTGTGACAGTGTCCTGTAGACACACCAGACCCTGGGGCCACTGTGACAGTGTCCTGTAGACACACCAGACCCTGGGGCCACTGCGACAGTGTCCTGTAGACACCCCAGACCCTGGGGCCACTGTGACAGTGTCCTGTAGACACACCAGACCCTGGGGCCACTGTGACAGTGTCCTGTATACACCCCAGAACCTGAGGCCACTGTGACAGTGTCCTGTAGACACACCAGACCCTGGGGCCACTGTGACAGTGTTCTGTAGACACACCAGACCCTGGGGCCACTGTGACAGTGTTCTAGATTAGATTAGATTAGATTACTTACAGTGTGGAAACAGGCCCTTCGGCCCAACAAGTCCACACCGCCCCGCCGAAGCGCAACCCACCCATATCCCTACATTTACCCCTTACCTAACACTAGGGGCAATTTAGCATGGCCAATTCACCTAACCTGCACATCTTTGGACTGTGGGAGGAAACCGGAGCACCCGGAGGAAACCCACGCAGACACGGGGAGAACGTGCAAACTCCACACAGTTAGTCACCTGAGGCGGGAATTGAACCCGGATCTCTGGCGCTGTGAGGCAACAGTGCTAACCACTGTGCCACCGTGCCGCCCAAGACACAAGACCCTGGGGCCACTGTGACAGTGTTCTATAGACACAGCAGACCCTGGGGCCACTGTGACAGTGTTCTATAGACACCCCAGACCCTGGGGTCACTGTGACAGTGTCCTGTAGACACCCCAGACCCTGGGGCCACTGTGACAGTGTTCTGTAGACACAGCAGACCCTGGGGCCACTGTGACAGTGTTCTATAGACACCCCAGACCCTGGGGTCACTGTGACAGTGTCCTGTAGACACACCAGACCCTGGGGCCACTGTGACAGTGTCCTGTAGACACACCAGACCCTGGGGCCACTGTGACAGTGTCCTGTAGACACACCAGACCCTGGGGCCACTGTGACAGTGTTCTGTAGACACAGCAGACCCTGGGGCCACTGTGACAGTGTTCTATAGACACCCCAGACCCTGGGGTCACTGTGACAGTGTCCTGTAGACACACCAGACCCTGGGGTCACTGTGACAGTGTTCTGTAAACACACCAGACCCTGGGGCCACTGTGACAGTGTTCTGTAGACACACCAGACCCTGGGGCCACACCGACAGTGTCCTGTAGACACCCCAGACACTGGGACCACTGTGACAGTGTTCTGTAGACACACCAGACCCTGGGGCCACTGTGACAGTGTTCTGTAGACACACCAGACCCTGGGGCCACTGTGACAGTGTCCTGTAGACACACCAGACCCTGGGGGCACTGTGACAGTGTCCTGTAGACACACCAGACCCTGGGGACACTGTGACAGTGTCCTGTAGACACACCAGACCCTGGGGCCACTGTGACAGTGTCCTGTAGACACACCAGACCCTAGGGCCACTGTGACAGTGTTCTGTAGACACACCAGACCCTGGGGTCACTGTGACATTTTTCTGTAGACACACCAGACCCTGGGGCCACTGTGACAGTGTCCTGTAGACACCCCAGACCCTGGGGCCACTGCGACAGTGTTCTGTAGACACACCAGACCCTGGGGCCACTGCGACAGTGTTCTGTAGACACACCAGACCCTGGGGCCACGGTGACAGTGTTCTGTAGAGACACCAGACCCTGGGGCCATTGTGACAGTGTTCTATAGACACAGCAGACCCTGGGGCCACTGTGACAGTGTCCTGTAGACACAGCAGAACCTGGGGACACTGTGACAGTGTCCTGTAGACACACCAGACCCTGGGGCCATTGTGACAGTGTTCTGTAGACACACCAGACCCTGGGGCCACTGTGACAGTGTTCTGTAGACACACCAGACCCAGGGGCCACTGTGACAGTGTCCTGTAGACACACCAGACCCTGGGGCCACTGTGACAGTGTTCTGTAGACACACCAGACCCTGGGGCCACTGCGACAGTGTTCTGTAGACACACCAGACCCTGGGGACACTGTAACCGTGTTCTGTAGAGACCCCAGATCCTGGGGCCACTGTGACAGTGTCCTGTAGACACACCAGACCCTGGGGGCACTGTAACAGTGTTCTGTAGACACCCCAGACCCTGGGGCCACTGTGACAGTGTTCTGTAGACACACCAGACCCTGGGGCCACTGTGACAGTGTCCTGTAGACACCCCAGACCCTGGGGCCATTGTGACAGTGTTCTGTCGACACACCAGACCCTGGGGCCACACTGACAGTGTCCTGTAGACACCGCAGACACTGGGGCCACTGTGACAGTGTCCTGTAGACACCCCAGACATTGGGGCCACTGTGACAGTGTCCTGTAGACACCCCAGACCCTGGGGCCACTGTGACAGTGTTCAGTAGACACCCCAGACCTTGTGGCCACTGTGACAGTGTCCTGTAGACACCCCAGACCCTGGGGCCACTGTGACAGTGTTCTGTAGACACAGCAAGACCCTGGGGCCACTGTGACAGTGTTCTGTAGACACAGCAAGACCCTGGGGCCACTGTGACAGTGTTCTGTAGACACACCAGACCCTGGGGCCACTGTGACAGTGCCCTGTAGACACCCCAGACCCTGGGGCCACTGTGACAGTGTCCTGTAGACACACCAGACCCTGGGGCCACTGTGACAGTGTTCTGTAGACACCCCAGACCCTGGGGGCACTGTGACAGTGTTCTGTAGACACATCAGACCCTGGGGCCACTGTGACAGTGTTCAGTAGACACCCCAGACCTTGTGGCCACTGTGACAGTGTCCTGTAGACACCCCAGACCCTGGGGCCACTGTGACAGTGTTCTGTAGACACAGCAAGACCCTGGGGCCACTGTGACAGTGTTCTGTAGACACCCCAGACCCTGGGGCCACTGTGACAGTGTTCAGTAGACACCCCAGACCTTGTGGCCACTGTGACAGTGTCCTGTAGACACCCCAGACCCTGGGGCCACTGTGACAGTGTTCTGTAGACACAGCAAGACCCTGGGGCCACTGTGACAGTGTTCTGTAGACACAGCAAGACCCTGGGGCCACTGTGACAGTGTTCTGTAGACACACCAGACCCTGGGGCCACTGTGACAGTGCCCTGTAGACACCCCAGACCCTGGGGCCACTGTGACAGTGCCCTGTAGACACACCAGACCCTGGGGCCACTGTGACAGTGTTCTGTAGACACAGCAAGACCCTGGGGACACTGTGACAGTGTTCTGTAGACACACCAGACCCTGGGGTCACTGTGACAGTGTCCTGTAGACACACCAGACCCTGGGGGCACTGTGACAGTGCCCTGTAGACACACCAGACCCTGTGGCCACTGTGACAGTGTCCTGTAGACACACCAGACCCTGGGGGCACTGTGACAGTGCCCTGTAGACACACCAGACCCTGGGGCCACTGTGACAGTGTTCTGTAGACACACCAGACCCTGGGGTCACTGTGACAGTGTCCTGTAGACACACCAGACCCTGGGGGCACTGTGACAGTGCCCTGTAGACACACCAGACCCTGTGGCCACTGTGACAGTGTCCTGTAGACACACCAGACCCTGGGGGCACTGTGACAGTGCCCTGTAGACACACCAGACCCTGTGGCCACTGTGACAGTGTCCTGTAGACACACCAGACCCTGGGGGCACTGTGACAGTGCCCTGTAGACACACCAGACCCTGTGGCCACTGTGACAGTGTCCTGTAGACACACCAGACCCTGGGGCCACTGCGACAGTGTCCTGTAGACACACCAGACCCTGTGGCCACTGTGACAGTGTCCTGTAGACACACCAGACCCTGGGGGCACTGTGACAGTGCCCTGTCGACACACCAGACCCTGTGGCCACTGTGACAGTGTCCTGTAGACACACCAGACCCTGGGGGCACTGTGACAGTGCCCTGTAGACACACCAGACCCTGAGGCCACTGTGACAGTGTTCTGTAGACACACCAGACCCTGGGGCCACTGTGACAGTGTCCTGTAGACACACCAGACCCTGGGGCCACTGTGACAGTGTTCTGTAGACACAGCAAGACCCTGGGGCCACTGTGACAGTGTCCTGTAGACACACCAGACCCTGGGGCCACACCGACAGTGTCCTGTAGACACACCAGACCCTGGGGCCACTGTGACAGTGTCCTGTAGACACACCAGACCCTGGGCCTACTGTGGCAGTGTTCTGTAGACACACCAGACCCTGGGGCCACTGTGACAGTGTCCTGTAGACACACCAGACCCTGGGGCCACTGTGACAGTGTTCTGTAGACACACCAGACCCTGGGGCCACTGTGACAGTGTCCTGTAGACACCCCAGACCCTGGGGGCACTGTGACAGTGTTCTGTAGACACAGCAAGACCCTGGGGCCACTGTGGCAGTGTCCAGTAGACACCCCAGACCCTGGGGCCACTGTGGCAGTGTCCAGTAGACACACCAGACCCTGGGGCCACTGTGACAGTGTCCTGTAGACACACCAGAACCTGGGGCCACTGTGGCAGTGTCCAGTAGACACACCAGTCCCTGGGGCCACTGTGACAGTGCCCTGTAGACACACCAGAACCTGGGGCCACTGTGGCAGTGTCCAGTAGACACACCAGTCCCTGGGGCCACTGTGACAGTGCCCTGTAGACACCCCAGACCCAGGGGCCACTGTGACAGTGCCCCGTAGACACATCAGACCCTGGGGCCACTGTGACAGTGTCCTGTAGACACACCAGACCCTGGGGCCACTGTGACAGTGTTCTGTAGACACAGCAAGACCCTGGGGTCACTGTGACATTTTTCTGTAGACACACCAGACCCTGGGGCCACTGTGACAGTGTCCTGTCGACACCCCAGACCCTGGGGTCACTGTGACAGTGTTCTGTAGACACAGCAAGACCCTGAGGCCACTGTGACAGTGTCCTGTAGACACCCCAGACCCTGGGGCCACTGCGACAGTGTTCTGTAGACACACCAGACCCTGGGGCCACTGCGACAGTGTCCTGTAGACACACCAGACCCTGGGGCCACTGTGACAGTGTCCTGTCGACACCCCAGACCCTGGGGCCACTGTGACAGTGTTCTGTAGACACACCAGACCCTGGGGCCACTGTGACAGTGTCCTGTAGACACAGCAGAACCTGGGGACACTGTGACAGTGTCCTGTATACACACCAGACCCTGGGGCCATTGTGACAGTGTTCTGTAGACACAGCAGACCCTGGGGTCACTGTGACAGTGTTCTGTAGACACAGCAGACCCTGGGGTCACTGTGACAGTGTTCTGTAGACACACCAGACCCTGGGACCACTGTGACAGTGTCCTGTAGACACACCAGACCCTGGGGCCACTGTGACAGTGTTCTGTAGACACACCAGACTCTGGGACCACTGTGACAGTGTCCTGTCGACACCCCAGACCCTGGGGTCACTGTGACAGTGTTCTGTAGACACAGCAAGACCCTGAGGCCACTGTGACAGTGTCCTGTAGACACCCCAGACCCTGGGGCCACTGCGACAGTGTTCTGTAGACACACCAGACCCTGGGGCCACTGTGACAGTGTTCTATAGACACAGCAAGACCCTGAGGCCACTGTGACAGTGTCCTGTAGACACACCAGACCCTGGGGCCACTGCGACAGTGTCCTGTAGACACACCAGACCCTGGGGCCACTGTGACAGTGTTCTGTAGAGACACAAGACCCTGGGGCCACTGTGACAGTGTTCTGTAGACACAGCAGACCCTGGGGCCACTGTGACAGTGTTCTATAGACACACCAGACCCTGGGCCTACTGTGGCAGTGTTCTGTAGACACACCAGACCCTGGGGCCACTGTGACAGTGTTCTGTAGACACCCCAGACCCTGGGGCCACTGTGACAGTGTCCTGTAGACACACCAGACCCTGGGGCCACTGTGACAGTGTCCTGTAGACACACCAGACCCTGGGGCGACTGTGACAGTGCCCTGTAGACACACCAGACCCTGGGGCCACACTGACAGTGTCCTGTAGACACACCAGACCCTGGGGCCACTGTGACAGTGCCCTGTAGACACACCAGACCCTGGGGCCACACTGACAGTGTCCTGTAGACACACCAGAACCTGGGGCCACTGTGGCAGTGTCCAGTAGACACACCAGACCCTGGGGCCACTGTGACAGTGCCCTGTAGACACATCAGACCCTGGGGCCACTGTGACAGTGTCCTGTAGACACACCAGACCCTGGGGCCACTGTGACAGTGTCCTGTAGGCAAACCAGACCCTGGGGCCACTGTGACAGTGTTCTGTAGACACCCCAGACCCTGGGGCCACACCGACAGTGTCATGTAGACACACCAGACCCTGGGGCCACTGTGACAGTGTCCTGTAGACACACCAGACCCTGGGGACACTGTGACAGAGTCCTGTAGACACACCAGACCCTGGGGGCACTGTGACAGTGTCCTGTAGACACACCAGACCCTGGGGGCACTGTGACAGTGTCCTGTAGACACACCAGACCCTGGGGCCATTGTGACAGTGCCCTGTAGACACACCAGACCCTGGGGCCACTGTGACAGTGTCCTGTAGACACACCAGACCCTGGGGCCACTGTGACAGTGCCCTGTAGACACCCCAGACCCTGTGGCCTACTGTGGCAGTGTTCTGTAGACACCCCAGACCCTGGGGCCACTGTGACAGTGTCCTGTAGACACACCAGACCCTGGGGTCACTGTGACAGTGTTCTGTAGACACACCGGACCTTGTGGCCACTGTGACAGTGTTCAGTAGACACACCGGACCTTGTGGCCACTGTGACAGTGTTCAGTAGACACCCCAGACCTTGTGGCCACTGTGACAGTGTCCTGTAGACACACCAGACCCTGGGGTCACTGTGACAGTGTTCTGTAGACACACCAGACACTGGGGCCACTGTGACAGTGTCCTGTCGACACCCCAGACTCTGGGGTCACTGTGACAGTGTTCTGTAGACACAGCAAGATCCTGAGGCCACTGTGACAGTGTCCTGTAGACACCCCAGACCCTGGGGACACTGTGACAGTGTCCTGTAGACACCCCAGACCCTGGGGCCATTGTGACAGTGTTCTGTCGACACACCAGACACTGGGGCCACTGTGACAGTGTCCTGTAGACACCCCAGACACTGGGGCCACTGTGACAGTGTCCTGTAGACACCCCAGACCCTGGGGCCACTGTGACAGTGTCCTGTAGACACCCCAGACCCTGGGGCCACTGTGACAGTGTTCAGTAGACACCCCAGACCTTGTGGCCACTGTGACAGTGTTCTGTAGACACAGCAAGACCCTGGGCCTACTATGGCAGTGTTCTGTAGACAGACCAGACCCTGGGGCCACTGTGACAGTGTCCTGTAGACACACCAGACCTTGTGGCCACTGTGACAGTGTTCTGTAGACACACCAGACCCTGGGGCGACTGTGACAGTGTCCTGTAGACACCCCAGACACTGGGGCCACTGTGACAGAGTCCTGTAGACACACCAGACCCTGGGGCCACTGTGACAGTGTTCTGTAGACACACCAGACCCTGGGCCTACTGTGACAGTGTCCTGTAGACACACCAGACCCTGGGGGCACTGTGACAGTGTCCTGTAGACACATCAGACCCTGGGGCCACTTTGACAGTGTCCTGTAGACACACCAGACCCTGGGGCCACTGTGACAGAGTCCTGTAGACACACCAGACCCTGGGGCCACTGTGACAGTGTCCTGTAGACACACCAGACCCTGGGGCCACTGTGACAGAGTCCTGTAGACACACCAGACCCTGGGGCCACTGTGACAGTGTTCTGTAGACACCCCAGACCCTGGGGCCACACCGACAGTGTCATGTAGACACACCAGACCCTGGGGCCACTGTGACAGTGTTCTGTAGACACACCAGACCCTGGGGCCACACCGACAGTGTCATGTAGACACACCAGACCCTGGGGCCACTGTGACAGTGTCCTGTAGACACACCAGACCCTGGGGCCACTGTGACAGTGTCCTGTAGACACACCAGACCCTGGGGACACTGTGACAGTGTCCTGTAGACACACCAGACCCTGGGGGCACTGTGACAGTGTCCTGTAGATACACCAGACCCTGGGGGCACTGTGACAGTGTCCTGTAGACACCCCAGACCCTGGGGCCACTGTGACAGTGTCCTGTAGACACACCAGACCCTGGGGCCACTGTGACAGTGTTCTGTAGACACCCCAGACCCTGGGGCCACACCGACAGTGTCATGTAGACACACCAGACCCTGGGGCCACTGTGACAGTGTTCTGTAGAGACACAAGACCCTGGGGCCACTGTGACAGTGTCCTGTAGACACACCAGACCCTGGGGCCACTGTGACAGTGTCCTGTAGACACACCAGACCCTGGGGACACTGTGACAGTGTCCTGTAGACACACCAGACCCTGGGGGCACTGTGACAGTGTCCTGTAGATACACCAGACCCTGGGGGCACTGTGACAGTGTCCTGTAGACACCCCAGACCCTGGGGACACTGTGACAGTGTCCTGTAGACACACCAGACCCTAGGGCCACTGTGACAGTGTTCTGTAGACACACCAGACCCTGGGGTCACTGTGACATTTTTCTGTAGACACACCAGACCCTGGGGCCACTGTGACAGTGTCCTGTCGACACCCCAGACCCTGGGGCCATTGTGACAGTGTTCTGTAGAGACACCAGACCCTGGGGCCACTGTGACAGTGTTCTATAGACACACCAGACCCTGGGCCTACTGTGGCAGTGTTCTGTAGACACACCAGACCCTGGGGCCACTGTGACAGTGCCCTGTAGACACCCCAGACCCTGGGGCCACTGTGACAGTGTCCTGTAGACACACCAGACCCTGGGGCGACTGTGACAGTGTCCTGTAGACACACCAGACCCTGGGGCCACTGTGACAGTGTCCTGTAGACACCCCAGACTCTGGGGCCACTGTGGCAGTGTCCAGTAGACACACCAGACCCTGGGGCCACACTGACAGTGTCCTGTAGACACACCAGAACCTGGGGCCACTGTGGCAGTGTCCAGTAGACACACCAGACCCTGGGGCCACTGTGACAGTGCCCTGTAGACACATCAGACCCTGGGGCCACTGTGACAGTGTCCTGTAGACACACCAGACCCTGGGGCCACTGTGACAGTGTCCTGTAGAGACACCAGACCCTGGGGCCACTGTGACAGTGTTCTGTAGAGACACCAGACCCTGGGGCCACTGTGACAGTGTTCTGTAGACACACCAGACCCTGGGGCCACTGTGACAGTGTTCTGTAGACACCCCAGACCCTGGGGCCACACCGACAGTGTCATGTAGACACACCAGACCCTGGGGCCACTGTGACAGTGTCCTGTAGACACACCAGACCCTGGGGACACTGTGACAGAGTCCTGTAGACACACCAGACCCTGGGGGCACTGTGACAGTGTCCTGTAGACACACCAGACCCTGGGGGCACTGTGACAGTGTCCTGTCGACACACCAGACCCTAGGGCCACTGTGACAGTGTTCTGTAGACACACCAGACCCTAGGGCCACTGTGACAGTGTTCTGTAGACACACCAGACACTGGGGCCACTGTGACAGTGTCCTGTCGACACCCCAGACTCTGGGGTCACTGTGACAGTGTCCTGTAGACACAGCAAGATCCTGAGGCCACTGTGACAGTGTCCTGTAGACACCCCAGACCCTGGGGACACTGTGACAGTGTCCTGTAGACACCCCAGACCCTGGGGCCATTGTGACAGTGTTCTGTCGACACACCAGACACTGGGGCCACTGTGACAGTGTCCTGTAGACACCCCAGACACTGGGGCCACTGTGACAGTGTCCTGTAGACACCCCAGACCCTGGGGCCACTGTGACAGTGTTCTGTAGACACACCAGACCCTGGGCCTACTGTGGCAGTGTCCTGTAGACACACCAGACCCTGGGCCTACTGTGGCAGTGTTCTGTAGACACACCGGACCTTGTGGCCACTGTGACAGTGTTCAGTAGACACCCCAGACCTTGTGGCAACTGTGACAGTGTCCTGTAGACACAGCAAGACCCTGGGCCTACTATGGCAGTGTTCTGTAGACACACCAGACCCTGGGGCCACTGTGACAGTGTCCTGTAGACACACCAGACCTTGTGGCCACTGTGACAGTGTTCTGTAGACACCCCAGACCTTGTGGCCACTGTGACAGTGTCCTGTAGACACACCAGACCCTGGGGCCACTGTGACAGTGTTCTGTAGACACACCAGACCCTGGGGCCACTGTGACAGTGTCCTGTAGACACACCAGACCCTGGGGCCACTGTGACAGTGTCCTGTAGACACACCAGACCCTGGGGCCACTGTGACAGTGTTCTGTAGACACACCAGACCCTGGGGCCACTGTGACAGTGTCCTGTAGACACACCAGACCCTGGGGCCACTGTGACAGTGTCCTGTAGACACACCAGACCCTGGGGCCACTGTGACAGTGTCCTGTAGACACACCAGACCCTGGGGCCACTGTGACAGTGTTCTGTAGACACACCAGACCCTGGGGGCACTGTGACAGTGTTCTGTAGACACACCAGACCCTGGGGCCACTGTGACAGTGTCCTGTAGACACACCAGACCCTGGGGCCACTGTGGCAGTGTCCTGTAGACACACCAGACCCTGGGGCCACTGTGACAGTGTCCTGTAGACACACCAGACCCTGGGGTCACTGTGACAGTGTTCTGTAGACACACCAGACCCTGGGGCCACTGTGACAGTGTCCTGTAGACACACCAGACCCTGGGGCCACTGTGGCAGTGTCCTGTAGACACACCAGACCCTGGGGCCACTGTGACAGTGTCCTGTAGACACACCAGACCCTGGGGCCACTGTGACAGTGTTCTGTAGACACACCAGACCCTGGGGCCACTGTGACAGTGTTCTGTAGACACCCCAGACACTGGGGCCACTGTGACAGTGTCCTGTAGACACACCAGACCCTGGGGCCATTGTGACAGTGTCCTGTAGACACACCAGACCCTGGGGCCACTGTGACAGTGTTCTGTAGACACACCAGACCCTGGGGGCACTGTGACAGTGTCCTGTAGACACACCAGACCCTGGGGCCACTGTGACAGTGTCCTGTAGACACATCAGACCCTGGGGCCACTGTGACAGTGTTCTGTAGACACACCAGACCCTGGGGCCACTGTGACAGTGTCCTGTAGACACATCAGACCCTGGGGCCACTGTGACAGTGTCCTGTAGACACATCAGACCCTGGGGCCACTGTGACAGTGTTCTGTAGAGACACCACACCCTGGGGCCACTGTGACAGTGTTCTGTAGACACACCAGACCCCGGGGCCACTGTGACAGTGTCCTGTAGACACACCAGACCCTGGGGCCACTGTGACAGTGTTCTGTAGACACCCCAGAACCTGGGGCCACTGTGACAGTGTCCTGTAGACACCCCAGACCCTGGGGCCACTGTGACAGTGTTCTGTAGACACACCAGACCCTGGGGCCACTGTGACAGTGTCCTGTAGACACACCAGACCCTGGGGCCACTGTGACAGTGTCCTGTAGACACACCAGACCCTGGGGCCACTGTGACAGTGTCCTGTATACACACCAGACCCTGGGGCCACTGTGACAGTGTCCTGTAGACACACCAGACCCTGGGGCCACTGTGACAGTGTCCTGTATACACACCAGACCCTGGGGCCACTGTGACAGTGTCCTGTAGACACACCAGACCCTGGGGCCACTGTGACAGTGTCCTGTAGACACACCAGACCCTGGGGCCACTGCGACAGTGTCCTGTAGACACCCCAGACCCTGGGGCCACTGTGACAGTGTCCTGTAGACACACCAGACCCTGGGGCCACTGTGACAGTGTCCTGTATACACCCCAGAACCTGAGGCCACTGTGACAGTGTCCTGTAGACACACCAGACCCTGGGGCCACTGTGACAGTGTTCTGTAGACACACCAGACCCTGGGGCCACTGTGACAGTGTTCTAGATTAGATTAGATTAGATTACTTACAGTGTGGAAACAGGCCCTTCGGCCCAACAAGTCCACACCGCCCCGCCGAAGCGCAACCCACCCATATCCCTACATTTACCCCTTACCTAACACTAGGGGCAATTTAGCATGGCCAATTCACCTGACCTGCACATCTTTGGACTGTGGGAGGAAACCGGAGCACCCGGAGGAAACCCACGCAGACACGGGGAGAACGTGCAAACTCCACACAGTTAGTCACCTGAGGCGGGAATTGAACCCGGATCTCTGGCGCTGTGAGGCAACAGTGCTAACCACTGTGCCACCGTGCCGCCCAAGACACAAGACCCTGGGGCCACTGTGACAGTGTTCTGTAGACACAGCAGACCCTGGGGCCACTGTGACAGTGTTCTATAGACACCCCAGACCCTGGGGCCACACCGACAGTGTCCTGTAGACACCCCAGACCCTGGGGGCACTGTGACAGTGTCCTGTAAACACACCAGACCCTGGGGCCACTGTGACAGTGTCCTGTAGACACACCAGACCCTGGGGTCACTGTGACAGTGTTCTGTAAACACACCAGACCCTGGGGCCACTGTGACAGTGTTCTGTAGACACCCCAGACCCTGGGGCCACACCGACAGTGTCCTGTAGACACCCCAGACACTGGGACCACTGTGACAGTGTCCTGTAGACACACCAGACCCTGGGGGCACTGTGACAGTGTCCTGTAGACACACCAGACCCTGGGGCCACTGTGACAGTGTCCTGTAGACACACCAGACCCTGGGGGCACTGTGACAGTGTCCTGTAGACACACCAGACCCTGGGGACACTGTGACAGTGTCCTGTAGACACACCAGACCCTGGGGCCACTGTGACAGTGTCCTGTAGACACACCAGACCCTAGGGCCACTGTGACAGTGTTCTGTAGACACACCAGACCCTGGGGCCACTGCGACAGTGTTCTGTAGACACACCAGACCCTGGGGCCACGGTGACAGTGTCCTGTAGACACACCAGACCCTGGGGGCACTGTGACAGTGTCCTGTAGACACACCAGACCCTGGGGTCACTGTGACATTTTTCTGTAGACACACCAGACCCTGGGGCCATTGTGACAGTGTTCTATAGACACAGCAGACCCTGGGGCCACTGTGACAGTGTCCTGTAGACACAGCAGAACCTGGGGACACTGTGACAGTGTCCTGTAGACACACCAGACCCTGGGGCCATTGTGACAGTGTTCTGTAGACACACCAGACCCTGGGGCCACTGTGACAGTGTTCTGTAGACACACCAGACCCAGGGGCCACTGTGACAGTGTCCTGTAGACACACCAGACCCTGGGGCCACTGTGACAGTGTTCTGTAGACACACCAGACCCTGGGGCCACTGCGACAGTGTTCTGTAGACACACCAGACCCTGGGGACACTGTAACCGTGTTCTGTAGAGACCCCAGATCCTGGGGCCACTGTGACAGTGTCCTGTAGACACACCAGACCCTGGGGGCACTGTAACAGTGTTCTGTAGACACCCCAGACCCTGGGGCCACTGTGACAGTGTTCTGTAGACACACCAGACCCTGGGGCCACTGTGACAGTGTCCTGTAGACACCCCAGACCCTGGGGCCATTGTGACAGTGTTCTGTCGACACACCAGACCCTGGGGCCACACTGACAGTGTCCTGTAGACACCGCAGACACTGGGGCCACTGTGACAGTGTCCTGTAGACACCCCAGACATTGGGGCCACTGTGACAGTGTCCTGTAGACACCCCAGACCCTGGGGCCACTGTGACAGTGTTCAGTAGACACCCCAGACCTTGTGGCCACTGTGACAGTGTCCTGTAGACACACCAGACACTGGGGCCACTGTGACAGTGTTCTGTAGACACAGCAAGACCCTGGGGCCACACTGACAGTGTTCTGTAGACACACCAGACCCTGGGGCCACTGTGACAGTGCCCTGTAGACACCCCAGACCCTGGGGCCACTGTGACAGTGTCCTGTAGACACACCAGACCCTGGGGCCACTGTGACAGTGTTCTGTAGACACCCCAGACCCTGGGGGCACTGTGACAGTGTCCTGTAGACACACCAGACCCTGGGGCCACTGTGACAGTGTTCTGTAGACACACCAGACCCTGGGGCCACTGTGACAGTGTTCTGTAGACACAGCAAGACCCTGGGGACACTGTGACAGTGTTCTGTAGACACACCAGACCCTGGGGTCACTGTGACAGTGTCCTGTAGACACACCAGACCCTGGGGGCACTGTGACAGTGCCCTGTAGACACACCAGACCCTGTGGCCACTGTGACAGTGTCCTGTAGACACACCAGACCCTGGGGGCACTGTGACAGTGCCCTGTAGACACACCAGACCCTGGGGCCACTGTGACAGTGTTCTGTAGACACACCAGACCCTGGGGTCACTGTGACAGTGTCCTGTAGACACACCAGACCCTGGGGGCACTGTGACAGTGCCCTGTAGACACACCAGACCCTGTGGCCACTGTGACAGTGTCCTGTAGACACACCAGACCCTGGGGGCACTGTGACAGTGCCCTGTAGACACACCAGACCCTGTGGCCACTGTGACAGTGTCCTGTAGACACACCAGACCCTGGGGGCACTGTGACAGTGCCCTGTAGACACACCAGACCCTGTGGCCACTGTGACAGTGTCCTGTAGACACACCAGACCCTGGGGCCACTGCGACAGTGTCCTGTAGACACACCAGACCCTGTGGCCACTGTGACAGTGTCCTGTAGACACACCAGACCCTGGGGGCACTGTGACAGTGCCCTGTAGACACACCAGACCCTGTGGCCACTGTGACAGTGTCCTGTAGACACACCAGACCCTGGGGGCACTGTGACAGTGCCCTGTAGACACACCAGACCCTGAGGCCACTGTGACAGTGTTCTGTAGACACACCAGACCCTGGGGCCACTGTGACAGTGTCCTGTAGACACACCAGACCCTGGGGCCACTGTGACAGTGTCCTGTAGACACACCAGACCCTGGGGCCACTGTGACAGTGTTCTGTAGACACAGCAAGACCCTGGGGCCACTGTGACAGTGTCCTGTAGACACACCAGACCCTGGGGCCACACCGACAGTGTCCTGTAGACACACCAGACCCTGGGGCCACTGTGACAGTGTTCTGTAGACACACCAGACCCTGGGCCTACTGTGGCAGTGTTCTGTAGACACACCAGACCCTGGGGCCACTGTGACAGTGTCCTGTAGACACACCAGACCCTGGGGCCACTGTGACAGTGTTCTGTAGACACACCAGACCCTGGGGCCACTGTGACAGTGTCCTGTAGACACCCCAGACCCTGGGGGCACTGTGACAGTGTTCTGTAGACACAGCAAGACCCTGGGGCCACTGTGGCAGTGTCCAGTAGACACCCCAGACCCTGGGGCCACTGTGGCAGTGTCCAGTAGACACACCAGACCCTGGGGCCACTGTGACAGTGTCCTGTAGACACACCAGAACCTGGGGCCACTGTGGCAGTGTCCAGTAGACACACCAGTCCCTGGGGCCACTGTGACAGTGCCCTGTAGACACACCAGAACCTGGGGCCACTGTGGCAGTGTCCAGTAGACACACCAGTCCCTGGGGCCACTGTGACAGTGCCCTGTAGACACCCCAGACCCAGGGGCCACTGTGACAGTGCCCCGTAGACACATCAGACCCTGGGGCCACTGTGACAGTGTCCTGTAGACACACCAGACCCTGGGGCCACTGTGACAGTGTTCTGTAGACACACCAGACCCTGGGGTCACTGTGACATTTTTCTGTAGACACACCAGACCCTGGGGCCACTGTGACAGTGTCCTGTCGACACCCCAGACCCTGGGGTCACTGTGACAGTGTCCTGTAGACACATCAGACCCTGGGGCCACTGTGACAGTGTCCTGTAGACACACCAGACCCTGGGGCCACTGTGACAGTGTTCTGTAGACACACCAGACCCTGGGGTCACTGTGACATTTTTCTGTAGACACACCAGACCCTGGGGTCACTGTGACAGTGTTCTGTAGACACAGCAAGACCCTGAGGCCACTGTGACAGTGTCCTGTAGACACCCCAGACCCTGGGGCCACTGCGACAGTGTTCTGTAGACACACCAGACCCTGGGGCCACTGCGACAGTGTCCTGTAGACACACCAGACCCTGGGGCCACTGTGACAGTGTCCTGTCGACACCCCAGACCCTGGGGCCACTGTGACAGTGTTCTGTAGAGACACAAGACCCTGGGGCCACTGTGACAGTGTTCTATAGACACACCAGACCCTGGGGCCACTGTGACAGTGTCCTGTAGACACAGCAGAACCTGGGGCCACTGTGACAGTGTCCTGTAGACACACCAGACCCTGGGGCCATTGTGACAGTGTTCTGTAGACACAGCAGACCCTGGGGTCACTGTGACAGTGTTCTGTAGACACAGCAGACCCTGGGGTCACTGTGACAGTGTTCTGTAGACACACCAGACCCTGGGACCACTGTGACAGTGTCCTGTAGACACACCAGACCCTGGGGCCACTGTGACAGTGTTCTGTAGAGACACAAGACCCTGGGGCCACTGTGACAGTGTTCTATAGACACACCAGACCCTGGGGCCACTGTGACAGTGTCCTGTAGACACAGCAGAACCTGGGGCCACTGTGACAGTGTCCTGTAGACACACCAGACCCTGGGGCCATTGTGACAGTGTTCTGTAGACACAGCAGACCCTGGGGTCACTGTGACAGTGTTCTGTAGACACAGCAGACCCTGGGGTCACTGTGACAGTGTTCTGTAGACACACCAGACCCTGGGACCACTGTGACAGTGTCCTGTAGACACACCAGACCCTGGGGCCACTGTGACAGTGTCCTGTCGACACACCAGACCCTGGGGCCACTGTGACAGTGTCCTGTCGACACCCCAGACCCTGGGGTCACTGTGACAGTGTTCTATAGACACACCAGACCCTGGGGCCACTGTGACAGTGTCCTGTAGGCAAACCAGACCCTGGGGCCACTGTGACAGTGTTCTGTAGACACACCAGACCCTGGGGCCATTGTGACAGTGTTCTGTAGACACACAAGACCCTGGGGCCACTGTGACAGTGTTCTATAGACACACCAGACCCTGGGGCCATTGTGACAGTGTTCTGTAGACACAGCAGACCCTGGGGCCACTGTGACAGTGTTCTATAGACACACCAGACCCTGGGCCTACTGTGGCAGTGTTCTGTAGACACACCAGACCCTGGGGCCACTGTGACAGTGCCCTGTAGACACCCCAGACCCTGGGGCCACTGTGACAGTGTCCTGTAGACACACCAGACCCTGGGGCCACTGTGACAGTGTTCTGTAGACACCCCAGACCCTGGGGCCACTGTGACAGTGTCCTGTAGACACACCAGACCCTGGGGCCACTGTGACAGTGTCCTGTAGACACACCAGACCCTGGGGCGACTGTGACAGTGCCCTGTAGACACACCAGACCCTGGGGCCACACTGACAGTGTCCTGTAGACACACCAGACCCTGGGGCCACTGTGACAGTGCCCTGTAGACACACCAGACCCTGGGGCCACACTGACAGTGTCCTGTAGACACACCAGAACCTGGGGCCACTGTGGCAGTGTCCAGTAGACACACCAGACCCTGGGGCCACTGTGACAGTGCCCTGTAGACACATCAGACCCTGGGGCCACTGTGACAGTGTCCTGTAGACACACCAGACCCTGGGGCCACTGTGACAGTGTCCTGTAGGCAAACCAGACCCTGGGGCCACTGTGACAGTGTTCTGTAGACACCCCAGACCCTGGGGCCACACCGACAGTGTCATGTAGACACACCAGACCCTGGGGCCACTGTGACAGTGTCCTGTAGACACACCAGACCCTGGGGACACTGTGACAGAGTCCTGTAGACACACCAGACCCTGGGGGCACTGTGACAGTGTCCTGTAGACACACCAGACCCTGGGGGCACTGTGACAGTGTCCTGTCGACACACCAGACCCTAGGGCCACTGTGACAGTGTTCTGTAGACACACCAGACCCTGGGGCCACTGTGACAGTGTCCTGTAGACACACCAGACACTGGGGCCACTGTGACAGTGTCCTGTCGACACCCCAGACTCTGGGGTCACTGTGACAGTGTTCTGTAGACACAGCAAGATCCTGAGGCCACTGTGACAGTGTCCTGTAGACACCCCAGACCCTGGGGACACTGTGACAGTGTCCTGTAGACACCCCAGACCCTGGGGCCATTGTGACAGTGTTCTGTCGACACACCAGACACTGGGGCCACTGTGACAGTGTCCTGTAGACACCCCAGACACTGGGGCCACTGTGACAGTGTCCTGTAGACACCCCAGACCCTGGGGCCACTGTGACAGTGTTCTGTAGACACACCAGACCCTGGGCCTACTGTGGCAGTGTTCAGTAGACACCCCAGACCTTGTGGCCACTGTGACAGTGTTCTGTAGACACAGCAAGACCCTGGGCCTACTATGGCAGTGTTCTGTAGACAGACCAGACCCTGGGGCCACTGTGACAGTGTCCTGTAGACACACCAGACCTTGTGGCCACTGTGACAGTGTTCTGTAGACACACCAGACCCTGGGGCCACTGTGACAGTGTTCTGTAGACACACCAGACCCTGGGGCCACTGTGACAGTGTCCTGTAGACACCCCAGACACTGGGGCCACTGTGACAGAGTCCTGTAGACACACCAGACCCTGGGGCCACTGTGACAGTGTTCTGTAGACACACCAGACCCTGGGCCTACTGTGACAGTGTCCTGTAGACACACCAGACCCTGGGGGCACTGTGACAGTGTCCTGTAGACACATCAGACCCTGGGGCCACTTTGACAGTGTCCTGTAGACACACCAGACCCTGGGGCCACTGTGACAGAGTCCTGTAGACACACCAGACCCTGGGGCCACTGTGACAGTGTCCTGTAGACACACCAGACCCTGGGGCCACTGTGACAGAGTCCTGTAGACACACCAGACCCTGGGGCCACTGTGACAGTGTTCTGTAGACACCCCAGACCCTGGGGCCACTGTGACAGTGTCCTGTAGACACACCAGACCCTGGGGCCACTGTGACAGTGTTCTGTAAACACACCAGACCCTGGGGCCACTGTGACAGTGTTCTGTAGACACCCCAGACCCTGGGGCCACACCGACAGTGTCATGTAGACACACCAGACCCTGGGGCCACTGTGACAGTGTTCTGTAGACACACCAGACCCTGGGGCCACACCGACAGTGTCATGTAGACACACCAGACCCTGGGGCCACTGTGACAGTGTCCTGTAGACACACCAGACCCTGGGGCCACTGTGACAGTGTCCTGTAGACACACCAGACCCTGGGGACACTGTGACAGTGTCCTGTAGACACACCAGACCCTGGGGGCACTGTGACAGTGTCCTGTAGATACACCAGACCCTGGGGGCACTGTGACAGTGTCCTGTAGACACCCCAGACCCTGGGGCCACTGTGACAGTGTCCTGTAGACACACCAGACCCTGGGGCCACTGTGACAGTGTTCTGTAGACACCCCAGACCCTGGGGCCACACCGACAGTGTCATGTAGACACACCAGACCCTGGGGCCACTGTGACAGTGTTCTGTAGAGACACAAGACCCTGGGGCCACTGTGACAGTGTCCTGTAGACACACCAGACCCTGGGGCCACTGTGACAGTGTCCTGTAGACACACCAGACCCTGGGGACACTGTGACAGTGTCCTGTAGACACACCAGACCCTGGGGGCACTGTGACAGTGTCCTGTAGATACACCAGACCCTGGGGGCACTGTGACAGTGTCCTGTAGACACCCCAGACCCTGGGGACACTGTGACAGTGTCCTGTAGACACACCAGACCCTAGGGCCACTGTGACAGTGTTCTGTAGACACACCAGACCCTGGGGTCACTGTGACATTTTTCTGTAGACACACCAGACCCTGGGGCCACTGTGACAGTGTCCTGTCGACACCCCAGACCCTGGGGCCATTGTGACAGTGTTCTGTAGAGACACCAGACCCTGGGGCCATTGTGACAGTGTTCTGTAGAGACACCAGACCCTGGGGCCATTGTGACAGTGTTCTGTAGAGACACAAGACCCTGGGGCCACTGTGACAGTGTTCTGTAGACACAGCAGACCCTGGGGCCACGGTGACAGTGTTCTATAGACACAGCAGACCCTGGGGCCACTGTGACAGTGTCCTGTAGACACAGCAGAACCTGGGGCCACTGTGACAGTGTCCTGTAGACACACCAGACCCTGGGGCCATTGTGACAGTGTTCTGTAGACACACCAGACCCTGGGGCCACTGTGACAGTGTTCTGTAGACACACCAGACCCTGGGGCCACTGTGACAGTGTCCTGTAGACACCCCAGACCCTGGGGTCACTGTGACAGTGTTCTGTAGACACACCAGACCCTGGGGCCACTGTGACAGTGTCCTGTAGACACACCAGACCCTGGGGACACTGTGACAGTGTTCTGTAGACACCCCAGACCCTGGGGCCACTGTGACAGTGTTCTATAGACACCCCAGACCCTGGGGTCACTGTGACAGTGTTCTGTAGACACCCCAGACACTGGGGCCACTGTGACAGTGTCCTGTAGACACACCAGACCCTGGGGCCACTGTGACAGTGTCCTGTAGACACACCAGACCCTGGGGCCACTGTGACAGTGTTCTGTAGACACAGCAGACCCTGGGGCCACTGTGACAGTGTTCTATAGACACAGCAGACCCTGGGGTCACTGTGACAGTGTCCTGTAGACACACCAGACCCTGGGGCCACTGTGACAGTGTTCTGTAGACACAGCAGACCCTGGGGCCACTGTGACAGTGTTCTATAGACACAGCAGACCCTGGGGTCACTGTGACAGTGTTCTGTAGACACCCCAGACACTGGGGCCACTGTGACAGTGTCCTGTAGACACACCAGACCCTGGGGCCACTGTGACAGTGTCCTGTAGACACACCAGACCCTGGGGCCACTGTGACAGTGTCCTGTAGACACACCAGACCCTGGGGCGACTGTGACAGTGTCCTGTAGACACACCAGACCCTGGGGCCACTGTGACAGAGTCCTGTAGACACACCAGACCCTGGGGCCACTGTGACAGTGTCCTGTAGACACACCAGACCCTGGGCCTACTGTGGCAGTGTTCTGTAGACACCCCAGACCCTGGGGCCACTGTGACAGTGTCCTGTAGACACACCAGACCCTGGGGCGACTGTGACAGTGTCCTGTAGACACCCCAGACACTGGGGCCACTGTGACAGTGTCCTGTAGACACACCAGACCCTGGGGCCACTGTGACAGTGTCCAGTAGACACACCAGACCCTGGGGCCACACTGACAGTGTCCTGTAGACACACCAGAACCTGGGGCCACTGTGGCAGTGTCCAGTAGACACACCAGACCCTGGGGCCACTGTGACAGTGCCCTGTAGACACCCCAGACCCTGGTGCCACTGTGACAGTGCCCCGTAGACACATCAGACCCTGGGGCCACTGTGACAGTGTCCTGTAGACACACCAGACCCTGGTGCCACTGTGACAGTGCCCCGTAGACACATCAGACCCTGGGGCCACTGTGACAGTGTCCTGTAGGCAAACCAGACCCTGGGGCCACTGTGACAGTGTCCTGTAGACACACCAGACCCTGGGGCCATTGTGACAGTGTTCTGTAGACACAGCAAGTCCCTGGGGCCATTGTGACAGTGTTCTGTAAACACACCAGACCCTGGGGCCACTGTGACAGTGTTCTGTAGACACCCCAGACCCTGGGGCCACACCGACAGTGTCCTGTAGACACACCAGACCCTGGGGACACTGTGACAGAGTCCTGTAGACACACCAGACCCTGGGGGCACTGTGACAGTGTCCTGTCGACACACCAGACCCTAGGGCCACTGTGACAGTGTTCTGTAGACACACCAGACCCTGGGGTCACTGTGACAGTGTTCTGTAGACACACCAGACACTGGGGCCACTGTGACAGTGTCCTGTCGACACCCCAGACTCTGGGGTCACTGTGACAGTGTTCTGTAGACACAGCAAGATCCTGAGGCCACTGTGACAGTGTCCTGTAGACACCCCAGACCCTGGGGACACTGTGACAGTGTCCTGTAGACACCCCAGACCCTGGGGCCATTGTGACAGTGTTCTGTAGACACCCCACACCCTGGGGCCACTGTGACAGTGTTCTGTAGACACACCAGACCCTGGGCCTACTGTGGCAGTGTTCTGTAGACACACCGGACCTTGTGGCCACTGTGACAGTGTTCAGTAGACACCCCAGACCTTGTGGCCACTGTGACAGTGTTCTGTAGACACAGCAAGACCCTGGGCCTACTATGGCAGTGTTCTGTAGACACACCAGACTCTGGGGCCACTGTGACAGTGTCCTGTAGACACACCAGACCTTGTGGCCACTGTAACAGTGTTCTGTAGACACAGCAAGACCCTGGGCCTACTGTGGCAGTGTTCTGTAGACACACCAGACCCTGGGGCCACTGTGACAGTGTCCTGTAGATACCTCAGACCCTGGGGCCATTGTGACAGTGTTCTGTAGACACACCAGACCCTGGGGCCACTGTGACAGTGTCCTGTCGACACCCCAGACTCTGGGGTCACTGTGACAGTGTTCTGTAGACACAGCAAGATCCTGAGGCCACTGTGACAGTGTCCTGTAGACACCCCAGACCCTGGGGCCACTGTGACAGTGTCCTGTAGGCAAACCAGACCCTGGGGCCACTGTGACAGTGTCCTGTAGACACCCCAGACCCTGGGGCCACTGTGACAGTGTCCTGTAGACACCCCAGACCTTGTGGCCACTGTGACAGTGTTCTGTAGACACACCAGACCCTGGGCCTACTGTGGCAGTGTTCTGTAGACACCCCAGACCCTGGGGCCACTGTGACAGTGTCCTGTAGGCAAACCAGACCCTGGGGCCACTGTGACAGTGTCCTGTAGGCAAACCAGACCCTGGGGCCACTGTGACAGTGCCCTGTAGACACCCCAGACCCTGGGGCCACTGTGACAGTGCCCTGTAGACACCCCAGACCCTGGGGCCACTGTGACAGTGTTCTGTAGACACCCCAGACCCTGGGGCCACTGTGACAGTGTTCTGTAGACACACCAGACCCTGGGGCCACTGTGACAGTGTCCTGTAGACACCCCAGACCCTGGGGCCACTGTGACAGTGTCCTGTAGACACACCAGACCCTGGGGCCACTGTGACAGTGTTCTGTAGACACACCAGACCCTGGGGCCACTGTGACAGTGTCCTGTAGACACACCAGACCCTGGGGCCACTGTGACAGTGCCCTGTAGACACACCAGACCCTGGGGGCACTGTGACAGTGTCCTGTAGACACACCAGACCCTGGGGCCACTGTGACAGTGCCCTGTAGACACATCAGACCCTGGGGCCACTGTGACAGTGTCCTGTAGGCAAACCAGACCCTGGGGCCACTGTGACAGTGCCCTGTAGACACACCAGACCCTGGGGCCACTGTGACAGTGTCCTGTAGACACACCAGACCCTGGGGACACTGTGACAGAGTCCTGTAGACACACCAGACCCTGGGGGCACTGTGACAGTGTCCTGTAGACACACCAGACCCTGGGGGCACTGTGACAGTGTCCTGTCGACACACCAGACCCTAGGGCCACTGTGACAGTGTCCTGTAGACACACCAGACCCTGGGGCCACACCGACAGTGTCATGTAGACACACCAGACCCTGGGGCCACTGTGACAGTGTTCTATAGACACAGCAGACCCTGGGGCCACTGTGACAGTGTCCTGTAGACACAGCAGAACCTGGGGCCACTGTGACAGTGTCCTGTAGACACACCAGACCCTGGGGCCATTGTGACAGTGTCCTGTAGACACACCAGACCCTGGGGCCACTGTGACAGTGTCCTGTAGACACACCAGACCCTGGGGCCACTGTGACAGTGTTCTGTAGACACACCAGACCCTGGGGCCACTGTGACAGTGTTCTGTAGACACCCCAGACCCTGGGGTCACTGTGACAGTGTCCTGTAGACACAGCAGACCCTGGGGCCACTGTGACAGTGTTCTGTAGACACCCCAGACCCTGGGGCCACTGTGACAGTGCCCTGTAGACACAGCAGACCCTGGGGCCACTGTGACAGTGTTCTATAGACACAGCAGACCCTGGGGTCACTGTGACAGTGTTCTGTAGACACACCAGACCCTGGGGCCACTGTGACAGTGTCCTGTCGACACCCCAGACCCTGGGGTCACTGTGACAGTGTCCTGTAGACACACCAGACCCTGGGGCCACTGTGACAGTGTCCTGTAGACACAGCAGACCCTGGGGCCACTGTGACAGTGTTCTATAGACACAGCAGACCCTGGGGTCACTGTGACAGTGTTCTGTAGACACCCCAGACACTGGGGCCACTGTGACAGTGTCCTGTAGACACACCAGACCCTGGGGCCACTGTGACAGAGTCCTGTAGACACACCAGACCCTGGGGCCACTGTGACAGTGTCCTGTAGACACACCAGACCCTGGGCCTACTGTGGCAGTGTTCTGTAGACACCCCAGACCCTGGGGCCACTGTGACAGTGTCCTGTAGACACACCAGACCCTGGGGCGACTGTGACAGTGTCCTGTAGACACCCCAGACACTGGGGCCACTGTGACAGTGTCCTGTAGACACACCAGACCCTGGGGCCACTGTGACAGTGTCCAGTAGACACACCAGACCCTGGGGCCACACTGACAGTGTCCTGTAGACACACCAGAACCTGGGGCCACTGTGGCAGTGTCCAGTAGACACACCAGACCCTGGGGCCACTGTGACAGTGCCCTGTAGACACCCCAGACCCTGGTGCCACTGTGACAGTGCCCCGTAGACACATCAGACCCTGGGGCCACTGTGACAGTGTCCTGTAGACACACCAGACCCTGGGGCCACTGTGACAGTGTCCTGTAGGCAAACCAGACCCTGGGGCCACTGTGACAGTGTCCTGTAGACACACCAGACCCTGGGGCCACTGTGACAGTGCCCCGTAGACACATCAGACCCTGGGGCCACTGTGACAGTGTCCTGTAGACACACCAGACCCTGGGGCCACTGTGACAGTGTCCTGTAGGCAAACCAGACCCTGGGGCCACTGTGACAGTGTCCTGTAGACACACCAGACCCTGGGGCCACTGTGACAGTGTCCTGTAGACACACCAGACCCTGGGGCCACTGTGACAGTGTCCTGTAGACACACCAGACCCTGGGGTCACTGTGACAGTGTTCTGCAGACACACCAGACACTGGGGCCACTGTGACAGTGTCCTGTCGACACCCCAGACCCTGGGGTCACTGCGACAGTGTTCTGTAGACACACCAGACCCTGGGGCCACTGCGACAGTGTTCTGTAGACACACCAGACCCTGGGGTCACTGTGACAGTGTCCTGTAGACACCCCAGACCCTGGGGCCACTGCGACAGTGTTCTGTAGACACACCAGACCCTGGGGCCACTGTGACAGTGTTCTGTAGACACACCACACCCTGGGGCCATTGTGACAGTGTTCTGTAGAGACACAAGACCCTGGGGCCACTGTGACAGTGTTCTGTAGACACAGCAGACCCTGGGGCCACTGTGACAGTGTTCTATAGACACAGCAGACCCTGGGGCCACTGTGACAGTGTCCTGTAGACACAGCAGAACCTGGGGACACTGTGACAGTGTCCTGTAGACACACCAGACCCTGGGGTCACTGTGACAGTGTTCTGTAGACACACCAGACCCTGGGGCCACTGTGACAGTGTTCTGTAGACACACCAGACCCTGGGGCCACTGTGACAGTGTCCTGTAGACACACCAGACCCTGGGGGCACTGTGACAGTGTCCTGTAGACACACCAGACCCTGGGGCCACTGTGACAGTGTTCTGTAGACACCCAGACCCTGGGGCCACTGTGACAGTGTCCTGTAGACACATCAGACCCTGGGGACCACTGTGACAGTGTTCTGTAGACACACCAGACCCTGGGGCCACTGTGACAGTGTCCTGTAGACACATCAGACCCTGGGGACCACTGTGACAGTGTCCTGTAGACACACCAGACCCTGGGGCCACTGTGACAGTGTTCTGTAGACACACCAGACCCTGGGGCCACTGTGACAGTGTCCTGTAGACACCCCAGACCCTGGGACCAGTGTGACAGTGTTCTGTAGACACACCAGACCCTGGGGCCACTGTGACAGTGTCCTGTAGACACACCAGACCCTGGGGCCACTGTGACAGTGTTCTGTAGACACCCCAGACCTTGGGGCCACTGTGACAGTGTCCTGTAGACACACCAGACCCTGGGGCCACTGTGACAGTGTCCTGTAGACACCCCAGACCCTGGGGCCACTGTGACAGTGTTCTGTAGACACCCCAGACCCTGGGGCCACTGTGACAGTGTTCTGTAGACACCCCAGACCCTGGGGCCACTGTGACAGTGTCCTGTAGACACTGTTGCACACACTTTACCCAAAAGTCTGGTTTTGTCAACATGGCAGGGGATGGCAGGAGCGGTTATGACTTTTCCCAGTGCTTGGTGGGGAGAGCCTGCCCTTGCTGTAAGAGCATCTCTCTGCCTGCATCACTCACAATATGAGCAACAGATTTAGTCACACCGCTCGAGGGAAGAACAAACCTGCATTTTGCATTTTTTAACCCTGACCAACGGAATGGGAGCAAGCCCAAGCTTGAACGGCCATTGGCTGCTCCTGCTCTCAGCTGTAAGGCCTTGGGATGATCGAGGAAGAGAAGCAATGAAACTCCACTCCATTACCAGCAATTCCTGAAATCATTGCTGTGTAACTTGCAGACAGACCATGAGCGTAAATCATCACGTTGAGTCAATATCCTGAACAAAAATAGAGGCTTCGGGAAGGGCTTTTCGAATTGGGGCCCAGGCAACTTAAGGCACGTTGGCCAATGGTAATACAATGAAAATCAGAAGAGACTAGAATTCGAAGAATGCAGTGTTCTCAGAGGGATATGGGGCTACAGGGAATTGGGAGAGGTGTAGAGAAACTTGAAAACAAGGATAGCAATATTTAAATTGAGGTTGTGCTTTATTGGGAGCCAGTGTAGGTCAACTCGCACAGGCTGGGGCTGTTTTCCCTGGAATGTCGGAGGCTGAGGGCGACGTGACCCTTTGGAGGTTTCTAAAATCATGAGGGGCATAGATAAGATAAACAGATAAGGTCTTTTCCCTGGGGTGGGGGCAGAACTAGAGGGCATAGGTTTAGGGTGAGAGGGGAAAGAAATAAAAGAGACCTAAGGGGCAATTTTTCATGCAGAGGGTGATGCGTGTGTGGAATGTGCTGCCAGAGGAAGTGATGGAGACTGGTACGATTACAGCATTTAAAAGGCTTCTGGATGGGTATGTGAATAGAAAGGGATATGGGACAAGTGTTGGCAAATGGGACTAGATTAGTTTAGGATATCTGGTCGGCATGGATGAGTTGGACCGAAGGGTCTGTTTCCATGCTGTATATCTCTACGACTGATAGGTGAACTCTGGTCACTGGCATGACATGGGTAACAGAGCTGTAGATGACCCTCATGTAAACGGAAAATGGAGGAAAGGAAGCTGACCAGGAGTGGGGAGAACAGACACACGGATGATGGAGTAGGGGCAGAGAAGCTGAAGCAGGGACTGTTACTCAAGAAGATGGGAGCGGGCTTGGGGGTGACACTATAGTCATGGGAGTCAGAAACACATCTCCGGATCAAACACAAGTCTGTCTGCGGCTGCAAACTGACTGGTTCGGGTGATAAAGGAGGGGTGTCTGCTGTGAGGGAGTGGTCTGCACTGAGGGAAGGAACTGTGCCTTGACAGAGGGGTCTGTGCGGTGAGGGAGGGGACACCCCATCCCTGGGACGGGGGCAGTTTAAAATCTTCCCATCACCAGCACAGGATGGTCCTGACACTGCCGATGACTAATACAGAAACATGAGTCAGTAAATTTAAAACCTGCACTCATCACATTTGCACTGAGCCCATTCCTACTTTTTTTGAAATGGAGACAGAAAGTGAACCCATACACAGTATAAACACCATTGTCAAACTGTCTGCTACATTCTGATAGTTGATCAGTCAACAGCATCCTCCACAGTTCCTGCAAGGCCTGACTGAAACCAAAGCTGGAAGTCCCAGCTCATTCTCGCTCCGAGATGTGGTAGCTAGCCTCAGGAGGGATAACAATCTCCTAATGGCTAGATAAAGCCAGAACTGGTCAATCTCAGTGAAGTACAGCCAACAAACAGCCCACTGACAGTGTTGCTTCCAATCTACACATCTCCTGACACTCCAAGTAACTCGCCCCACATTACCCATTTCCCTCTATATCCTTCTCCCTCACAGATCGACTTGATCCACTCAAATCCAATGATCCCTGTGCTGTTCTGCAGTGTACACCAACATTACTTGCTCCTGCAATGTTGTTAAAGGAGAAAGTAGGTGTCTGAGGAGGGGGACCTGGGGAGTCAGATTAACACTGTAGTAGGCACACTAAATCAGAATTAGATTGGCTTTGTTCCAACAAATGGCACAGCAGAGTAGGAGCATTCTCGATACCTTACCAGTATCAACAGGGGCATTCGGCGGGAAACTGTCTGGCTCCTGGAGTCCAACCGTCTCCAGTTACGAGTCACTTGTTGCTGGGTTTGAAGTTGGTCATTATGAACCTTCACAGCTGAAGTATGAACCGAACAGCTGGACATCTGCAGTGTGTGTGCCAGAAACCGGTCCTAAAAGACCAGTTGCTGATTCACATCAACAGTCTCTCCGACTGTTCAATAGCACGGCACAAAATGACAGTGAAACAGTACATTCCACAGAAAGTGCAGCCTCAGCACCCTTGCTAACAAGGCAGCCCTTCCTATCCAGTAAGCTATTGCCATGTCATCTCTATGCAGCTAAAGTCTGTGGGCAGATACCCAGGAGTGAGTTACAGACTAGAATCTAACAAAGGTCTCGGAGGTGGGATGAGGGGTTTATATGATTACAAAATGACAGATATCTGCATATGAATTTCAGATTGGAATCTAATTGAAGGGTTGGGTGGGTTTATATATAGAATAACAGGTACCTGGGAGTGAGTTACAGACTGGAATCTAATCGAAGGGTTCAGATGGGGTGGTGGGGGGTTTATATATATAAAATGACAGGTGAGTTATAGACAGGAATCTGCAGGTTAGGTGAATTGGCCGTGCTAAATTGCCCATAGTGTTAGGTGAAGGGGAATGGGTCTGGGTGGGTTGTGCTTCGGCGGGTCGGTGTGGACTTGTTGGGCCGAAGGGTCTGTTTCCACACTGTAAGTAATCTAATCTAATCTAAAAAAAACAGGTACCTGGGAATCAGTTACAGACTGGAATCTAGTTTAAAAGTCTCACCTTGGGAACGTTGGTCTTTATATTGTCCCATATCCCTTGAAACTCTTATTGAATAAACATCTGTCAATCACAAGCTTGAAAGCTCTAATATTTTATTATCTGCAACTTCACTGAAGATCTTGTGGAACAGTGGGTAGTGTCCCTGTCTCTGAGTCGGAAGCTCCAGGTTCAAGTACCACTCCAAGACCAGCCTTCTGGTATAACAGCTGCAGATTTCGGCCATGTTTTGTATGAAGGAGTGGCATCCAACATTTGGCCCAAATAGGAGAGCTCTAGCTTTTGACCACACCCTCGTTCCTCCCCCCGCCACACACACACACACACACACACACACACACACACCACGGAAGTCATTTCTTTGGATCTACCCTATTTAACATCTTAAACATCTCTTTCAGGCTCACCTTGCTTTCATATATAATCTGATATTTTTTTACAAAAGCTTCTTGGCAAACTTTGTAAACAAAATTAAGATTTCTGCACTCCTGATGATTATGTACTTGCTGTAGGATTCAGGATTGTGAATGGGAAGGAATGTGGACAATAGGTAAGGGAGGGCCCAGTTGGCACAGTGTGACGTGAAGCAGGTTGGCAACCTGTGGTTTCAGTTAACAGCCTCATGCAAAATCTAACCTGTTTCCAAACTACCGTAGGGCGGACAAGCTTTCTGTCTACACAGTGCACTCGAGAAGCGGGGTGGGACTGGGCTATGGTGCACACTAGATCTGGTCTGGACAAAACAATGCCCACGTTCGTCTGATCTTTCTTCATTTACCGATACTGAAAGGGTCTTGATATTTTGATTTGATTCATAAAGCAACAGGGTGAAGAATATACCATCTCGAACCTTCCAGGATCCACAACATTCTCAGTGCACGGGGGTGGAGTCAGAGCTCAGCTGGATAGAGCTCAGGACTGCAGTGAAACTCAAATCCTTACACTCACCGTCTTTGACAGAACAAAGAAGGCATAGAACAGGAGGGTAATGGTAATGAAACAGGACTTAGAGTGACCTGTACACAGGAGTCAAGCTCATTGTGTTGGACTCTTAAGACGAGTGGGCGTTATGCAATCCTTATTTATTAAGTGCCTACAACATCACAAAACAGCTCAAAACATTACACAGGGCTTCCGAAGGGAGAAGTTTTGTGAGGGAATTCCAGAGCTTAGAACACGGGTAGCTGAAGCCAACACTGGAATGATCATGGAGGCAATCAGGATGCTCAGGGACAGGAGTTAGGTCAGAGTTAGACGCACAATGAATGAGATAGAATTGCAAGAAGTAAAAGATGGGGAGAGTTGAGGTCATGGAGGGATTTCCAAAAATGGAAGAGAAATACAAGATTGAGGCATGGCCATGTCAGGAATCAAGTGGGTCAGACAGTATAGTGGCAATGGGTGAACAAGCCTCAATGCAAGTTAGGATAGCTTCAGAATTTTACATGAAGTGCACTCAAAACTACAGGGAGGAGGTAAAAGAGGTGGGGGAGTGTCATTGCTAATCAGGAATAGTATCACAGCTGCAGAAAGGGATGTCGTCAAGGACAGTTTGTCTACTGAGTCAGTCTGGGTGGAAGTCAGAAACAGGAAAGGAGCAGTCACTTTATTGGGAGTTTTCTACAGGCCTCCTAATAGCAACGGAGACACGGAGGGGCAGATTGGGAGGCAGATTTTGGAAAGGTGCAGGAGTAACAGGGTTGTTGTCACGGGTGACTTCAACTTCCCTAATACTGATTGGAACCTCCTTAGTGCAAGTAGTTTGGATGGAGCTGATTTTGTCAGGTGTCTCCAGGAAGAATTCCTGACTCAATATGTAGATAGGCCACCTAGAGGGGAAGCCATATTGAATTTGGTGCTTGGCAACGAACCAGGTCAGGTGTAAGATCTCTCAGTGGGAGAGTGGTAGTGATCACAACTCCCTGACATTTACTACAGTGGTATGGGAAAGTATTTAATTGGGGGAGGGGGGATTACAATGCTATTAGGCAGGAACTGTGGAACATAAATTGGGAACAGATATTCTGAGGGAAATGCACGACAGAAATGTGGAGGTTGTTTAGGGAACGCTTGCTGCAAGTGCTGGATAGGTTTGTCCCACTGAGGTAAGGAAGGGATGGTAGAGTTGAAGGAACCTTGGATGGCAAGAGATGTGGAACAGCTAGTCAAGAGGAAGATGCAAGCTTACTTAAGGCTGAGGAAGCAAGGATCAAGACAGAGTTCTTGAGTGTTACAAGGTAGCCAGAAAGGAACTGAAGAATGGACTTAAGAGAGCTAAAAGGGATATGAAAATGCCTTGGTGGGTAGGATTAAGGAAAACCCCAAGGTGTTTTACACCTATGTGAGGAACAAGCAAATATACAGAGTGATGGTATGGCCGATCAGGGATTGTGGAGAAAACTTGTGTCTGGAGTTGGAGAAGTCCTTAAATACTTTGCTTCAGTATTCAATAGTAAAAAGGGACCTTGTTGTTTGTGAGGATGCTGACACGCTTGAACAGGTTGATGTTAATGAGGATGTGCCAGAGATTTTGAAAAACATGAGGGATAGATAAGTCCCCTGGGCCAGGTGGGATATGACCAAAGTTCCTACGGGAAGCGAGGGAAGAGACTGCTGTGCCTTTGGTGATGATCTATGCATCCTCACTGTCCACTGGAGTAGTATAAGGTGATTGGAGGGTGGCAAATGTTATTCCATTGTTCAAGAAAGCGAATAGGGATAACCCTGGGAATTACAGACCAGTCAGTCTCACGCCAGTAGTGGGCAAATTATTGGACAGATTTCTGAGAGACAGGATTTGTGATAATTTGAAAAAGCATACTTTGCCGAGAGATAGTCAGCATGGCTTTGTGAGGGGCACTTTAGGGAACATCTCCGGGACACCCGCAACAATCAACCACACCGCCCCGTGGCCCAACATTTCAACTCCCCCTCCCACTCTGCCGAGGACATGGAGGTCCTGGGCCTCCTTCACCGCCGCTCCCTCACCACCAGACGCCTGGAGGAAGAACGCCTCATCTTCCGCCTCAGAACACTTCAACCCCAGGGCATCAATGTAGACTTCAACAGTTTCCTCATTTCTCCTTCCCCCACCTCACCCTAGTTTCAAACTTCCAGCTCAGTAACTGTCCCCATGACTTGTTCGGACTTGTCCTACCTGCCTATCTCCTTTTCCACCTATCCACTCCACCCTCTTCTCCCTGACCTATCACCTTCATCCCTTCCCCACTCACCCATTGTCCTCTATGCTACTCACTCCCCACCCCCACCCTCCTCTAGCTTATCTTTCCACGATTCAGGCTCACTGCCTTTATTCCTGATGATGGGCTTTTGCCCGAAACGTCGATTTCGCTGTTCTTTGGATGCTGTCTGAACTGCTGTGCTCTTCCAGCACCACCAATCCAGACTTGTGAGGGGCAGGTCATGCCTCACAAGGCTCATTGAATTATTTGAGAATGTGACAAAACACATTGATGAAGATAGAGCAGTGGATGTGATGTATATGGATTTTAGCAAGATGTTTGGTAAAGTTCCCCATGGTAGGCTCATTCAGAAAGCAAGAGGCCATTGCATATAGGGAAATTTGGCTGTCTGGATACATAATTAGCTGCCCCATAGAAGGCAGAGGGTGGTAGTTGATAGAAAGTATTCAGCCTGGAGCTCGGTGACCAGTGGTGTTCCGCAGGGATCTGTTCTGGGACCTCTGCTCTGATTTTTATAACTGACTTAGATGAGGATGTGGAAGGGTGGGTGAGTAAACTTGCTGACGATACAAAGGTTGGTTGAGTTGTGGATAGCGTGGAGGGCTGTTGTAGGTTGCAATGGGACACTGATAGGATGCAGAGCTGGACTGAGAAGTGGCAAATGGAGTTCAACCTGGAAAAGTGTTAAGTGATTCATTTTGGAAGGTTGAATTTGAATGCAGATGACAGTGTTAAAGCCGGGATTCTTGGCAGTGTGGAGGAACAGAGGGATCTTGGGGTCCTATAAATCCCTCAAAGTTGCCACCCAAGTTGGTCGGGTTGTTAAGAAGGCATATGGTGTGTTGGTTTTCATTAGCAGGGGAATGGAATTTAAGAGTTGCGAGGTTATGCTGCAGCTCTATAAAGTCCTGGTTAGACCACACTCAACTATTGTGTTCAGATCTGATTGATCACCTCATGATTGGAAAGGTGTGGAAGCTTTTCAGAGGGTGCAGAGGAGATTTACCAGGATGCTGCCTGGTCATAGAGATGTACAGCATGGAAACCGACCCTTCGATCCAACCCATCCATGCCAACCAGATATCCTAACCTAATCTGGTCCCAGTTGCCAGCACCTGGCCCACATCCTTCTAAACCATTCCTATTCATATACCCATCCAGATGCCTGGTAAATGTTGTAATTGTACCAGCCTCTACCATTTCCTCTGGCAGCTCATTCCATGCCCACACCATCCTCTGCATGAAATACTTGACCCTTAGATCCCTTTTAAATTTTTCCCCTTTCACCCTAAACTTATCCCCTCTAGTTCTGGTCTCCCCCACCCCAGGGAAATGACTTTGCCTATTTATCCTATCCATGCACTCATGATTTTATAAACCTCTGTAAGGTCACCCCCCCCCCACCCCCGCTTAGCTTCCGACATTCAAGGGAAAACAGCCCCAGCCTGTTCAGCATCTCCCTGTAGCTCAAGTCCTCCAACCCTGGCAACATCCTTGTAAATCTTTTCTGAACTCTTTCAAGTTTCACAACATCTTTCCAATAGGAGGGAGTGCAGAATGGCATGAAATATTCCAACAGTGGCCAAACCAATGTCCTGTACAGCCGCAACATGACCTCCTAACTCCCATACTCAATATTCTGACCAATAAAGGAAAGCATACCAAACACTTTCTTCACTATCCTATCTACCTGCGACTCCACTTTCAAGAAACTATGAACCTACACTCCAAGGTCTCTTTGTTCAGCAACACTCCCTGGGACCTTACCATTAGCTGTATAGGTCCTGCTAAGGTTTGCTTTCCCAAAATGCAGCACCTCGCATTTATCTGAATTAAACTCCATCTGCCACTCCTTGGCCCATTGGCCCATCTGGTCAAAATCTCATTGCACTCTGTGGTAACCTTTTTCACTGTCCACTACACCTCCAATTTTGGTGTCATCTGCAAACCTACTAACTATACCTCCTACGGTTTCATCCAAATCATTTAGATATAAGACAAAAAGCAATGGATCCAGCACCAATCTTTGTGGTGTTCCACTGGTCACAGGCTCCAGTCTGAAAAGCAACCCTCCACCAACACCCTCTGTCTTTTACCTCTGAGCCAGTTCTGTATCCAAATGGCTAGTTCTCCTTTTATGCCATGAGATCTAACCTTGCTAATCAGTCTCCCATGGGGAACCTTGTCGAACGCCTTACTGAAGTTCATACAGATCACATCCACTGCTCTGCCCTCATCAATCCTCATTGTTACTTCTTCAAAAAACTCAATCAACTTCACAAGGCATGATTTCCCACAAACTAAGCCATGTTGACTATCCCTAATCAGTCCTTGCCTTTCAAAATGCATTTAAATCCTGTCCCTCAGGATTCCCTCCAACAACTTGCCCATCACCAACGTCAGGTTTGCTGGTCTATAATTCCCTGGCTTGTCCTTTCCACATTTCTTAAATAGTGGCACTACCTTAACCAACCTCCAGTCTTCCGACACCTCACCTGTGACTATCAATGACAAATATTTCAGCAAGGGGCCCAGCAATCACTTCCCACAGAGTTCTAGGGTAGACCTGATCAGGTCCTGGGGATTTATCCATTTTTATGCGTTTTAAGACATCCAGCACCATCTCCTCTGTAATGTGTACATTTTTCAAGATGTCACCATCTATTTCCTCACATTTTATATCTCCCATATCCTTCTCAACAGTAAACACTGATGCAAAATACTCATTTAGTATCTCCCCCATCTCCTGTGGTTCCACACAAAGGCTGCCTTGTTGGTCATTGAGAGGCCTTATTCTCTCCCTAGTAACTCTTTTGTCCTTAATATATTTATAAAATCTCTTTGGATTCTCCTTAATCCTATTTGCCAAAGCTACCTTATGTCCCCTTTTTGCCCTCCTGATTTCCCTCTTAAGTATACTCCTACTGCCTTTATACTCTTCTAAGGATTCACTTGATCTATCCTGTCTGCACCTGACATATGCTTCCTTATTTTTCTTAACCGAAACCTTAATTTCTTTAGCCATCCAGCATTCCCTATACCTACCAGCCTTCCCTTTCACCCTAACATGAGCATACTGTCCCTGGATTCATGTTATCTCATTTCTGAAGGCTTCCCATTTTCCAGCTGTCCCTTCACCTATGAGCATCTGCCCCCAATCAGCTTTTGAAAGTTCTTGCCTAATGCCTTCCTAATACCTTCCTCCAATTTAGAACTTTAACTTGTAGATCCGGTCTCTCCTTTTCCATCACTATTTTAAATCTAATGGAATTAATGGTCACTGCATCAAAGTGCTCCCCCACTGACACCTCAAGGCAATACCTGCCTTATTTCCCAAGAGTAAGTCAAGTTTTACACCTTTTCTAGTAGGTATGTCCATATACTGAATCAGAAACGTTTCTTGTACACACTTAACAAATTCCTCTCCAACTAAACCCTTAACACAATGGCAGTCCCAGTCTATATTGAAATTTAAAATCCCCTACCATAACCACCCTATTATTCTTACAGATAGCTGAGATCTCCTTACAAATTGGTTTCTCAATTTGCTGCTGACTATTGGGGGTCTATAATATAATCACAGTAAGGTGATTATCCCTTTCCTACTTCTCAGTCCACCCAAATAACTTCCCTGGATGTATTCCCAGGAATATCCTCCCCAAGTACAGCCGTAATGCTATCTCTTACCAAAAACGCCACTTCCCCTCCTCTCTTGCCTCCCTTTCTATCCCTCCTGTAGCATTTGTATCCTGGAACATTAAGCTACCAGTCTTGCCCATCCCTGAGCCATGTTTCTGTAATTGCTATGATACCCTAGTCCCCTGTTCCTAACCATGCCCTGAGTTCATCTGCCTTCCCTGTTAGGCCTCTTGCATTGAAGTAAATGCAGTTTAATTTATCAGTCCTACCTTGTTCTCTGCTTTGTCCCTGCCTGCCCTGATTGTTTAACTCACTCCTTTTCCCACCTGTATCAGCCTCAGATTGATCTCATTCCTCACTATGTCCTTGGGTCCCACCCCCACCCCACCTTACAAGTTTAAATCGTTCTGAGCAGTTCTAGCAAATCTTTTAGGTGCAATCCGTCCTTCTTGTACAGGTCATTTCTACCCCAGAAGAGATTCCAATGGTCCAAAAATGTGAATCCTTCTCCCATACACCAGCTCCTCAGCCACGCGTTCACCTGCTCTATCCTCCTATTCCTGCTCTCACTAGCTCGCAGCACTGGCAGTAATCCAGATATTACCTTCCTTGAGAACCTCCTTTATAAATTCCTGCCTAACCTTCTATATTCTCCCTTCAGAATCGCATCCTTTTCCCTTCATGTGTCATTAGTTCCAACGTGTATGAAGACCTCCTGCTGGCCCCTCTCCCCTTTAAGAACATTCTGCACCCTCTCCAAGATATCCTTGATCCTGGTACCAGGGAGGCAATACACTATTCTGATGTTTTTGCTGCTGGCTGCAGAAACATCTGTCTGTGCCTCGGACGAGACAGTCCCCTAACACTATCAATCTCTTGGAACCTGACATACCCCTCATTGCATTAGAGTCATTCTTGGTACCAGGAACTTTGCTGTTTGGGCTACATTCCCCTGAGAGTCCATCAAGCATACTTGTTTTGAGATGGGAATAGCCACAGAAGACTGCTGCAGTACTTGCCTCTACCCGCTCCTACCTTGCCTGGAGTTAACCCATTTACCTGACTGTATCTGCAGCTTTTCTCCCTTCCTATAACTGCCACCCATTGCACTCCCTAGCTCCTGTAAATTTCTTATTGCCCCGAACTGCTGCTCCAACTAATCGATGCGATCTGATAGGATTAGCAAACAAAGGCACTTCCTGCAGACACAATCATCAGTAACATGGAAACTCTCCCTAAACACATTCAACAGGAAGAGCATATCACTCTACTAAAGGCCATCTTTGCACCCTCACAATCTACAGACCCAGAAAATAACACTGTCTTATCGCTCTAAAATAAATCACTGCTCCAGGCTAACTTAATACTTAGGGCTTATATATTTAAAATTTCACTAAAAGAGGTGGATGCTGGTACATTTGCAACATTTAAAAGGCATTTGACTCTAAGACAGATCTCAGTGAAAAATATAATCAAAAAAGAACCCACTCCACTCACCAATACAGATTTACAGCAAGGTTCCAGTTATGTGTTCCTGTGCTGTGAGCTCTCCCACACAGGTTCCTCCAAGGTCAGCTGTGAATTTCGCTGTTTGTTCATTTTCCCTGGACACACTTGGATGTCCAGACACACTTGTACTCAAACAGCAAAGGCAGTAACTGTGCAGACTCCCTGCTGTGTCAGAGAGCAGCATAGGTTTGTTTCTCTGACCATTGTCTGTCTTCCTGCTTTTTAAAATGCCATCGTTTTGATCTTTTTCCCCCCAAAGTTCCAAAACAATGCAACAGTATATAAAACAGAAATTACTGCTCCTGGAATTCGAGGAAATCACCTCCAACACCTGAAATACCTCAAAAAAAAAAGGAGCCACTCTTACAGCCACAATGTTTACTGTCCTCCAACTTAGATTACCCAGAACCCTGTCTCATGAAGAAAGGTTGAGGGAGTTAGGGTCTTTCTCATTGGAAGGAAAGAAGGATGAGCGGTGACTTGATAGAGGTGTACAAGATGATGAGGCATAGGTAGAGTAGATAACCAGAGTGGAAGTTGCTATCACAAGAGGGGGTATAATTTTTGATTGGAGGAAGGTTTAGGGGAGATGTCAGAGGGAGGTGTTTTACACAGAGAGTGGTGGGTGCATGGAATGGTAGAGTGGTAGAAGAGTCAGATATATTAGGGGCATTCAAGCAACTCTTGGATAGTACAATGAAGATATGGGAGATAGTAGAATGAAGGGTATATTGGTTAGGTTGCTCTTAGAGTAGGATAAAAGGTCGGCACAACATCAAGGGCCAAAGGGCCTGAACTGTGCTATAATGTTCTACATTAAATGAATATTTCTACACAAGAACCAAAAATGAAAAAACATGTTTTTACAGCAGGAAGTTGTTACCATCTGTCTAACCACATATTTCACACATGCTCACAGGCAGTGTAAACAAGCCCCTATAATAGTCACAGACTCTCTAAGCTCTTCAACCAATCATGAATGATGTTAGACATTTAAACAACTCATTGGAGTAGAAGGATTCATAAGTATCCCCATCCTGAATGATGGGGAAGCCCAGCACATCAGTAGAGAGATGTCGCTGAAGTACAGTCACAATAGAGGTATCTACCTAATGTGGAAAATTGCCCAGGTATGTCCTGTCCACAAAGAATGGGAAAAGTCCAACCCAGCCAATTACAGCCCCTTCAGCTGAACTCGATCATCAGCGAAGTGATGGAATGTGTCATCAACAGTGCTATGAAGCAGTGCCTGTTCAGCAATAACAGCTCAGTGCTGCCCAACTTGGGTTCTGCCAGAGCCACTCTGATTCTGATCTCAATACAGTCTTTGTTCATAACATGGACAAAAGAGCTGAATTCCAGAGGTGAGGTCAGAGTGACAGCCCTTGACATCAAGGCTGCATTTGATGGGAGTGTAGCGTCAAGGAACCATAGCAAAACTGATATCAATGAGAATCAGGGGGTAAACTCTGTGGTGGTTGAAGTCATACCTGTCCCATAGGAAGGTGGTTGTGGTTGTTGGAGGTCAGTCATCTCAGCTCCGGGACATCTCTGCAGGAGGTAGTGTCCTAGTTAGATCTCAAAGAATACAGGGTACTGGCCATTTGGATACAGAACTGGCTCAAAGGTAGAAGATAGAGGGTGATGGTGGAGGGTTGTTTTTCAGACTGGAGGCCTGTGACCAGTGGAGTGCCACAAGGATCGGGGCTGGGTCCTCTACTTTTTGTCATTTACATAAATGATTTGGATGCGAGCATAAGAGGTACAGTTAGTAAGTTTGCAGATGACACCAAAATCGGAGGGTACCTCAGATTACAACAGGCTCTTGATCAGGTGGGCCAAAGGGCTAAGAAGTGGTAGATGGAGTTTAATTCAGATAAATGTGATGTGCTGCATTTTAGGAAAGCAAACCTTAGCAGGACTTGTACACTTAATGGTAAGGTCCCAGGGAGTGTTGCTGAACAAAGAGACCTTGGGAGTGCAGGTTCATAGCTCCTTGTAAGTGGAGTCACAGGTAGATAGGATAGTGAAGAAGGCGTTTGGTATGCTTTCCTTTATTGGTCAGAGTGTTGAGTACAGGAGTTGGGAGGTCATGCTGCGTCTGTACAGGACATTGGTTAGGCCACTGTTGGAATATTGGTCTCCTTCCTATCGGAAAGATGTTGTGAAACTTGAAAGGGTTCAGAAAAGATTTACAAGGATGTTGCCAGGGTTGGAGGATCAGAGCTATAGGGAGAGGCTGAACAAACTGGGGCTGTTTACTCTGGAGCGTCGGAGGCTGAGGGGTGACTTTATAGAGGTTTACAAAATTATGAGGGGCATAGATAGGGTAAATAGGCAAGGTCTTTTCTCTGCGGTCGGGGAGTCCAGAACTAGAGGGCATAGGTTTAGGGTGAGAGGGGAAAGATTTAAAGGAGACCTACGGGACAACATTTTCACACAGAGGGATGTGGAATGAGCTGCCAGAAGAAATGGTGGAAGCTGGTACAATTGCAACATTTAAGAGGCATTTGGATGGGTATATGAATAGGAAGGGTTTGGAGGGATATGGGCCGGATGCTGGCAGGTGGGTCTAGATTGGGTTGGGACATCTGGTCGGCATGGACAGGTTGGACCGAAGGGTCTGCTTCCATGCTGTACACCTCTATGACTCTATCTTCAGCTGCTTCGTTGGCTAATGATTGCACAACGTTCAGCACCATTCGCAACGATATCCAGGTCTGGGCTGAAAAGTGGCAAGTAACATTTGCACCACACAAGAGAGATTCTAACCACTGCCTTTTGACATTCCATGGTGTCGCTATCACTGTCAACATCCTGGGGTTTGCCATTGACCAGACATTGAACTAGACTCGCCATGAAAATACAGTGGCTACAAGAACAGGTCAAAAGGTTATGAATACAGCAACAAGTAACTCACCTTCTTACTCCTCAAAGCCTTTCCACCATCTATTAAGGCACAATCAGGGGTGTGCTGGACAGCACAGCCAGCCAGCACAAAGGAGCCTGCTTGATTGGCACCACTTCCACAAACATCCACTCCCTTCACCACTGACGCTCAGTAGCAGAAGTGTATACTAATTACAAGATGCAATGCAACACATTGACCAAAGACTCTCAGACAGCATCTTCCAACTGACGACCACAACCAAAAGGATAAGAGCAGGAGGTATATGGGAACACCACCATCCGCCACTCAGCATCCGGACTAGGAACAAATATAGCCATTCCTTCACTGTTGCTGAGTCAAACGTTCCCCTTGTGGATTAGCCTACAGAACATGAACTGCAGCAGTTCAAGAAGGCAGCTTGGATTAAATTTTGATTAGATTAAATTCCCTACAGAGTGGAAACAGGCCCTTCGGCCCGACAAGTCCACACCGACCCTCCGAAGAGCAACACACCCAGACACATTCCCCTACATCTACCCCTAACACTACAGGCAATTTAGCATGGCCAATTCACCTAACTTGCACATCTTTGGACAGTGGGAGGAAACCGGAGCACCCGGAGGAAACCCACGCAGACACGGGGAGAATGTGCAAACTTCACACAGACAGTTGCCCGAAAGGGGGATTGAACCCGGGTCTCTGGCGCTGTGAGGCAGCTGTGCTAACCACTGTGCCGCCCACCTTCACCCAGATTCATCCCCTAACCTATCAACTTGCATTTCCTATGGCTAATCCGTGCCGCCCTTATCACCAGCAGCAAGGAATGCCAGCCCAGCCAGCGGTGCCCACATCTCATGAACTCTTTTTTTTTAAATAGCTGCAGGTTAAAGAGAAGGGCAATTGGTAGCTAAGTCTCAGGTCATCAGAGGGAGACAGAGAGCACAACATACACAGCCTCAAACACAAAGAGCTCAACAGAGTCCCTCAGATAATGGGTTTACCACACACAGTTGTGATACTGTTACCGTCTGGAATCTAGCAAAGCAACAGTGTGTACAGAGAGCCTGAAACAGGGTGAGCTACCTTTCCTGGAGACATCCCGTGCCTGCCTCTGGCTTTGCACAGCACACACTGTCAATGGAGCGAGAGTGAAGCAACTGTGCAGTCAGGGAGCGGGTGATTCCGGAGCAGAATACCTCTATTGTATTCCTGGACAAGGAAGTACCCAAAATGTACTTACTGCCGAGCTTAGTTAATAATACACCAGGCAGACTATGCTGAAATCACTGAAGGAATCTGCAACTGTAACCAGCTCCTTGCTCCACAGTCTAACTCCTCCAACCTCCTGTTACAATAGCTGTAGAGGAGGACAAAAGAGACAGGGAGGGGCAAGATTATTTGAACGCAAACGTAGAAATTTTGAAATAAGGCATTTTTTTTTGCAGGAACTAGTGTATGCCTTCAAGGACAGGGATAATGGGTGAACAGAGCAGCATGTGTATGGGGGGGGGGTGGGGTTGGTGGGGAAGGGGGGAGGGGGAGTAATTGGAACTCAATCCTTCGAGTAGTTAGAGCAGTGCAGTGCACTGTAAAGTGAACAATAGCCAGCAGCATAGTGGCCCACAGCATTCACACATAGTTAGAGAAGTAAGCCCAATCCCAATGCCAGGCACCACTCTGAAAGGAGAGACACCCATGGTGGGGCTAGATTAGAGATTTTCAGAGATTCAGTAGAATGGTTCCAAGGTACAGTTACATGGACAGCCCATACAATCGATAACCCAAGGACAGAGATTGAAGGAGATTACCAAAAGCAGCAACATGAGAATAAACTCGTTGCTCCCAGTGAGTGGTTCGGTGTTGCAATGGGTTGGGGGGGGGGGGGGGGGTGCTTGTTGGGTCAGTGGGGTTGGTGACATTCCATCACAGCACATTCGAGAAATACTGCAAGGACAAACACTTGCAGGAACGTTGGGAAAAGAGCGGGGGAGCGAGGACACCGAGATCCCCCTTCAAAAGGGGCATCACAAACCTGATGGGCCAAATGTCCTTCTTCTGCTGTCCATCTACATCTCGATCGTGAAGGAACAATAGCACTGAATGACCAAGGGCGGGGACCAGATTAGCCCAGCTGGGTCCCTCTGCACATGCATCTTGAACAATTCTCATCATCTGAACATGCCAGGAGACTGACACACATGCAGGTCAAAGGGGGGGGGGAGGGGGGGAAGAGAGGGGAGATACACGGACAAGGTAGGTGGGGGAGAAGAAGGGGAGGGGAGGGAGGGAGTACAGCCCTGTTGCTTGAGTTCAGCTCGCGACAGATCAGTTTCAAATAGCAAAAAGGTCACTATGTAATTTAAGACAAACCTGCTGACTGCATGAAATGGAGGGAACTTAGTCCACCAACACGTAAAGACACAAACCCTGGGAATTGGAGCTGTTTCTGCAGTTTTCAAACTCACTGCTAAGTTCCCTCTTCTCATTTCTACTGAGCGAGGTAGGAGCCAAACACTCATCAAATCTCAGACAGCAGAAGTACTATTTGAATTAAATGATCAAAGGTTACAGCCAGGGTTGAAAGATGTAACAGAAAATTCGCAAACTCACCTTCGAGAACTGACGCCTCAAATTAAGGCGCTGTACCATTGTGAGTCTGCAGGAACAAAGCTGGACAGTCAGTCCAACGTGAGCAATATAACGCGACCAGTGGACTTGCGACCACGGTACAGACCAATGCGCACAACTTTCCGGCTCCGAACATCCACAGGCACCAGGTCTCTATCAAGCTCTTCTGCACTTGACCAAAAAAAACAGAGCTGCTTACAGCATCCGAAACCAAGCAGGTTACACGGGTTGGTGAGATTAGCAGGGCTGGACTCCAGAGTCCAGCAAGACAGGTAGGGTGCGGTCTGCTCTCTTCCGACGCACAGCAAAGGCTCTGCAGAATCTGCCCTGCCCCCCACCTCCTCCTTCCCTTCAGCACCAGCTGATATTTATAAAGTGCTGCCCTTTAATCAATGCTGCTGGAGGCTGATGCATTAGCTCAGTAAATCTATCCAACTGCATACGAAAACAGAGCTACTGCCAATTCAGTCTCCGAGGTTGCGGTCCACATGCCTCGATCCTGAGCCAGCAGTTTGCAACTCAGCAGCACCGACGGGACGGTGATAACTGCACAGGAACAGCCGTTTCACACAGAAACTAAACATCCTCCACGCAAACAGCAACACAATAGCTGAGTTACAGTGCAGAGCCAGCTCAGCAGCATGCTGCAATTACAGTGCACTGACCGCAGCTACTACAAGTGGCCAGGACTCACTCTATTTACACTGCAAACACTGAGAGTGATCTAGATTCACTTTGTTAACACCAATGGTGCTGCAGCCTCACTCCGTTTACACCAACAGCGCTCCGGTCTCACTCCATTTACACCGACGGCGCTCCGGCCTCACTCCGTTTACACCGACGGCGCTCCGGTCTCACTCCGTTTACACCGACAGCGCTCCGTCCTCACTCCGTTTACACCGACGGCGCTCCGTCCTCACTCCGTTTACACCGACGGCGCTCCGGTCTCACTCCGTTTACACCGACGGCGCTCCGGGATCACTCCGTTTACACCGACGGCGCTCCGGCCTCACTCCGTTTACACCGACGGCGCTCCGGTCTCACTCCGTTTACACCGACTGCGCTTCGGTCTCACTCCGTTTACACCGACGGCGCTCCGTCCTCACTCCGTTTACACCGACGGCGCTCCGGTCTCACTCCGTTTACACCGACGGCGCTCCGGTCTCACTCCGTTTACACCGACGGCGCTCCGGGATCACTCCGTTTACACCGACGGCGCTCCGGGATCACTCCGTTTACACCGACGGCGCTCCGGCCTCACTCTGTTTACACCGACGGCGCTCCGGTCTCACTCCGTTTACACCGACTGCGCTTCGGTCTCACTCTGTTTACACCGACGGCGCTCCGGGATCACTCCGTTTACACCGACGGCGCTCCGGTCTCACTCCGTTTACACCGACGGCGCTTCAGTCTCACTCCGTTTACACCGACGGCGCTCCGGTCTCACTCCGTTTACACCGACGGCGCTCCGGGATTACTCCGTTTACACCGACGGCGCTCCGGCCTCAATCCGTTTACACCTACAGCGCTCCGGGATCACTCTGTTTACACCGACGCCGCTCCGGAGTCACTCCGTTTACACCGACGGCGCTCCGAGATCATTCCGTTTACTCTGACGGCGCTCCGGGGTCACTCCGTTTACACCGACAGCGCTCCGGCCTCAATCCGTTTACTCTGACGGCGCTCCGGGATCATTCTGTTTACACCGACGGCGCTCCGGCCTCAATCCGTTTTCTCTGACGGCGCTCCGGGATCATTCCGTTTACACCGACGCCGCTCCGGGGTCACTCCGTTTACACCGACTGCGCTCCGGGGTCACTCCGTTTACACCGACTACGCTCCGGGGTCACTCCGTTTACACCGACGCCGCTCCGGGGTCACTCCGTTTACACCGACTACGCTCCGGGGTCACTCCGTTTACACCGACTGCGCTCCGGGGTCATTCTGTTTACACCGACTACGCTCCGGGATCACTCCGTTTACACCGACGGCGCTCCGGGGTCACTCCGTTTACACCGATGGCGCTCCGGGGTCACTCCGTTTACACCGACTGCGCTCCGGGGTCACTCCGTTTACACCGACTGCGCTCCGGGGTCACTCCGTTTACACCGACGGCGCTCCGGGGTCACTCCGTTTACACCGATGGCGCTCCGGGGTCACTCCGTTTACACCGACTGCGCTCCGGGGTCACTCCGTTTACACCGACTGCGCTCCGGGGTCATTCTGTTTACACCGACGGCGCTCAGGCCTCAATCCATTTACACCGACGGCGCTTCGGGGTCACTCCGTTTACACCGACGGCGCTCCGGTCTCACTCCGTTTACACCGACGGCGCTACGGCCTCAATCTGTTTACTCCAACGGCGCTCTGGGATCACTCCGTTTACACCGACGGCGCTCCGGGATCATTCCGTTTACACCGACGGCGCTCCGGGATCACTCAGTTTACACCGGCGGCGCTCCGGGATCATTCCGTTTACACCGGCGGCGCTCCGGGATCATTCCGTTTACACCGACGGCGCTCCGGGATCACTCAGTTTACACCGACTGCGCTCCGGGGTCACTCCGTTTACACCGACTGCGCTCCGGGGTCATTCTGTTTACACCGACGGCGCTCAGGCCTCAATCCATTTACACCGACGGCGCTTCGGGGTCACTCCGTTTACACCGACGGCGCTCCGGTCTCACTCCGTTTACACCGACGGCGCTCCGGCCTCAATCTGTTTACTCCAACGGCGCTCCGGGATCACTCCGTTTACACCGACGGCGCTCCGGGATCATTCCGTTTACACCGACGGCGCTCCGGGATCACTCAGTTTACACCGGCGGCGCTCCGGGATCATTCCGTTTACACCGGCGGCGCTCCGGGATCATTCCGTTTACACCGACGGCGCTCCGGGATCATTCCGTTTACACTGTCAGAGATCTGGACTCACTTCATTTACTGCAGACACAGAGAGTGATGTAGACTGAGTCCGCTTACACTGGACACACACACACACAGTGACCTAGGCTCACTCTGTTTACACTGCAGACAATGAGTGATCAGGACTCACGCTGTTTACAATGAAACAATGACTTGTAACATCAAGCACCCCTGAGAGTACATCATCCCAATGTATTTCACAGGACCCTCTTTCGATCAAATTCATATTGACCAACAGTGGAAGATGCTAAAACTGCTATCCATTACTTCTTGTTGAATTACAAAGCTGGTTTTACAAAGTGTGTTGGAACAGGAGAGAGGTAGAGAGTCAAAGAGGTGGGAATTTAAGAGTTTCCAGCCTCAACAACTGAGAAGACATATCTCCAGTGGTAGACTGCTTAAAACAGGGACTGTGCAAGAGGTTCGAACTGAGGGGATTCGGATATGTGGAGGTTTTTAAGGCTGGAAAATGATACACAGGAAGGGAGGTTAGAGGTCACAGGGGATTTGGCGCAGAAAGAAACAATTGTTCTAATTGCCGCAGCAGTGTCAGATTGAAGCCAATGTATATCAGCAGTAGGATATGGAACTGACTGAGGTTCACAGAGGCTGCAAGGAGGCTTGCTGGCCAGGACAGTTGCGTAGTAGTCTTGGCTGGACAGAGTGCAAGTTCCAGCAATAGACGAACTGAGGTGAGGCTGGAGATGGGTCAGAGAGCAGCAGTAGACAGCATGAGTTTGGTTCAGACAGACAAAGACTGAAGGCAAATGGCTTTAGCCTTTCCAATACAGAACTGAAGTGTCTACAGAGGAGAAAGTGAGGACCGCAGATGCTGGAGGTCAGAGCTGAAAATGTGTTGCTGGAAAAGCGCAGCGGGTCAGGCAGCATCCAAGGAGCAGGAGAATCGACGTTTCGGGCATGAGCCCTTCTTCAGGAATCTGAAGAAGGGCTTATGCCCGAAACGTCGATTCTCCTGCTCCTTGGATGCTGCCTGACCTGCTGCGCTTTTCCAGCAACACATTTTCAGCTCTGAAGTGTCTACTGAGTGAATACTGGAAGCTGAAACCCAGCAGCATGACGACTTCGAGGTAATGCAGAGGTCACATGGCGGTGAGGAAGAGTTGCCAGTCACCAGTGTGAGGGGGTCATTTTGACAGAGAAGCAAATTACAGGTGCTGGTATCTGGACTGAAAACACTGGGGATCACAGCAGGTCTGGCAGCATCCATGGAGAAAGAGAGAGAGAGAGAGCTTTAGGGCAAATGTCAGAGGTAGTTTCCTTACTCAGAGTAGTACAGGCAACAGTAGTAGACTCACTAACTTTATGGGCTTTTAAATGGTCATTGGATAAACATATGGATGTAAATGGAATAGTGTAGGTTAGATGGGCTTCAGATTGGTTCCACAGGGCAGCACTTATAGTGGGAGGGGGTTCGGGTGGAGCGCTGGGGGAGAAAGGTTCTTGGTAATTCAGTAAGAATGGCAGGACAATGGTGTGTCTAACTGCCAGACTGGAAAGAACACAGTCCCACTGGAGTGGGGACAGCGGAGAGAAGACAAGGTGACTGAGAATGCAGCAAGTCAAGCTTAAATTAAAGGCAAGGTGTCTTGATGCTGCGTCTGAGGTGATATCAATGAAAAATAGGAGGTGGTCACAAATCATTCCAGAGGTAACAGGGGGAGGAGAGCCTGTCCTGGAAAATCCAACACTGAGCGAACTGAGATGGGAAGCCAACCCAGAAAGGAATAGTTCATTGCGCCAAGGAGAGGCATTGCAGGATGATGAGTGAGGCACGAGTCATATTCCAGCCGTGCACTGTTTTGTTTCACTCTTATCTGGTACTGTCTGACTCACTTGCTCCCTGCCTGGTTCCACATTCCCACATCATATTGCTTATATGTTGGGGGATGGTGGTGAGGCCAGGTGTGTCAGAAGGCTGCAGACTGGACAGGGAGAGCACATTTTTCTCCGTCACCGCCACAACAGGAGGGTATTGGTGACCTCAAGAAGGGGAGGTTGGGAACCGTGCTGGGGTCTGGAAACTCGTTCGGAAGGAATCAAACAGAGAGCTGCTGGAGACATCAGCATGAATTTGGGAAAGAGGCTCGAAGGGAAATGGAAACTGGAAAAGAGGCAGAAATTTGCACGGTTAAAAGGATCAACGTTTGTTTTTTGTCAGGGGAAATGATAGCAGATTCAAAGGAGAGGGGACTCATTATCAGTCAATGCAGTGTCAGAGAATCCCTGCAGTGCAGACAGAGGCCATTCAGGCCACTGAGTCTGCACTGACCTGCTGAGGTGTATCCCACCTGGAACATTGCATGGGTTTTATTTTACCATGGCTAATCCTATGGGCACATCCCTGGACACAACGGGGCAATTTAGCATGGCCAATCCACCTGCACTGCACATCTTTGGACTATGGGAGGAAACTGCAGCACTCAGCAGAAACCCATGCAGACACGGGGAGAATGTGCAAACTCCGACACAGACACCCAAGGCTGGAATCAAACCCGGGTCCCTGCTACTGTGAGGTAGCGGTGCTAACCACTGAGCCACCAACTGATAGGAAATAGTCTGCAGATTCGACAGGAATAAGCACAAAGGAGCGAGAAAGAGGCCTGATCGACAGGATGACCATAAGACAACATGAGAGACGATCCGAAAGTAGACAAAGGGTGAACTCAAGGTTGGCAGAAGCCCTGGAGAAAGTTTGGCTTGGTGTACAAATGGCTTTTGGAAAGTGATAGTCGCAGCTGAGTGAAGGATCATAATCTCACTGACAAAGGAGGTCTGTGAGCTCCTCACCCTAATTGTGGAGCTGAACAGCCTCTCTCTCTGCGCTGTAAACATTGTGATCCATGGTAGAGGGACTGGCTGGTGTAACGAGTCAGGGCTTTACTGAGAAATGGGGCATCAGGAGAGCGGATGATGTGAATGAGCTTATCGGCAGCTGCAGAAATAGCATGGTGAACAGGGGTTTGGTGAGGGGGGCAGGAATGGGGCAGTTGGATGTACTGGTCTGAAGGAGGCACTGACTAGTATTCCAACAGGCCCTTCAGAGGCCTGAACCATCCCAGGCTCAGCCAGATCTGGCATTGAGCAACCACTGTCCTATGCATCCAGACAGACAAATGACACACACATGAACACAAGCCCACTCCTCCCCCCAGTCACCCACTAAGGAGGTACGCACACACTGGATCCAACTGCATTCTGACAAATCTATTTCAAGCATCACCTCTTCCTCTTGCTTTTATGTCCTTTTCCAGTCCAGTCAGTTGTTTTAATAATCATTACATTTTGTCCAGAGTATTTTCTTGAATGCAAAATTAGAACTGGTTTTGAGATATTTCACAAAATTCCTTACCTTCCACTTCCCCCAATCCCTTCTCATTGTTTCTTTTCAATCAATCCCCCTCTCAGGGGATTTTATCCTCTCCTTTTTAGAGAGTGGAATAGTTCATAAATGTTGGAAGTCAAACACCTTTCTGAAGCAAAGCCTCACCCTGATGGATTGCAGCCATCACACCTCTCCAGAATATGGCTAGTTAATATAAATCCCTATGTTTCTGCTGCCTCTGGCCCAATTGTGCCCTGTGGCTCGTGCCAGTTTTCACATGTACTCTGATTGTACCCAGCCCTTTGTCATTCTTTGTCATTACCACCTCTATCAATGCCCCAAATTTGCCAAATTAAGAGATTGCTTTGTCTGTCCACCCAGTACTAAATCAGCAAAGATTCCCTCCAAATATTCAGAAGCCAATTGTTTTAGATCCTTTGGAAACTTCTGTTTGCAGTCCATTGATTATCCTTTTCCCTCACCCCAATCTGAGGCTCTTTATAAACTCAGTGCCATATCTGACCCACAGAAAGGTTTCAAATCACACACCCAACTCCTTCACAAAGGCCAATGTGCAATTTAGGTGAATTCACACCTAAAAACACTCCAGAAAATTCAACCACAGAGGGTAGAATCATACAGCACGGAAAAAGACCCTTCAGTCCAACCTGTCTACGCCATCCAAGGATCCAAAACCTCTCCCTGCGCTTGGCTCATATTCTTCTGAAACTTTCCTATTCACGTGTCTGTCCAAACATCTTTTAAATGTAGTAATTGTACTTGCATCTACCACTTCATCTGGCAGTTCATTCCACATATTAACTATGCTCTTTGTGAAAAAGTTGCCTCTCAATCCCTTTAAATCTTTCTCCTCTCACCTTAAAATTCTGCCTTTTAGTTTTGAACTTCCCTATCCTAGGCTAAAGATCTTTGCTATTCACCTTATCTATACCCCTCATGACTTTATAAACCTCTCTAAGGTCACCTCTTAACCTCCTACACTCCAGTGAAAAATGTCCCAGCCTATCTAGCCCCTCTTTATAAATCAAACCCTCCAGTCTTGGCAACATCCTTGTAAATATTTTCTGCAACCTCTCCATTTTAATAATATCCTTCCTGTAGCAGGACAACCAGAACTGTACACTGTTCTCCAAAAGCGGCCTCATCAATGTCCTGGACAACCTCAACATGGTGTCCCAACTCCTATACTCAATGGTCTGAGCAATGAAGGCAAGCATTGTAAACACCTTCTTAACTACCCATCTACATGTGACACAGATTTCAAAGAACTATGGACCTGAACCCCTTGATCTTTCTGTTGAACAACACTACCCAGGACACTACCATTAATTCTGTACCAAAATGCATTTATCCAAATTGAACTCCATCTGTCACTCCTCTGCCCATTGGCCCAACTGATCAAAATCCCTATGTACTCTTAGATAACCTTCTTCACTGTTCACTGTACCACCAATTTTGGTGTCATCTGCAAACTTACTAACCATGCCTCCCAAATTGCAGCCAAATCACTTACATAAATGTCAAACAGCAGCAGACCCAGTATTGATCTTTGCAGAACACTGCTGGTCATAGGCCTCCAGTTGAAAAATAACCTTCCACCACCATGTTCTGTCTACTACCGTCAAGCCAATTTTGTATCCAAATGGCAAGCTTGCTCTAAATCCCATGGGACTAAATTTACTGATCACCAAAGGAATACTGCTCTCATATGCGGAAGTAACAGATCTTGCAAGGACCAGATCCTTCAATTCCACACTGTTTCTCTCTTACATCTGCTTCTGATAGGTTCGCCAGTGAATCGTGCATCTCAGCAGCAGGGCTGCTTTGCCATGGATGGTGTCAAGCTTCTTGAGTGCTGTTGGAGCTGTTCAAAGTTTGTGCGAAGATTTGTAGCTCGGGTGCTCATTGTTGTGGTTGTGTTCGCCGAGCATGGAATTTGTGTTGCAGATGTTTCTTCCCCTGTCTAGGTGACATCCTCAGTGCTTGGGAGCCTCCTGTGAAGTGTTTCTGTGATCTTGTAGTGGTTTGAATTTGCCGCTTCCGGTTGTCAGTTCCAGCTGTCCGCTGTAGTGGCCGGTATATTGGGTCCATGTCGATGTGTTTGTTGATAGAGTCTGTGGATGAGTGCCATGCCTCGAGGAATTCCCTGGCTGTTCTCTGTTTGGCTTGTCCTATAATAGTAGTGTTGTCCCAGTCGAATTCATGTTGCTTGTCATCTGTGTGTGTGGCTACTAAGGATAGCTGGTCGTGTCGTTTCGTGGCTAGTTGATGTTCATGGATGCGGATCGTTCGCTGTCTTCCTGTTTGTCCGATGTAGTGTTTTGTGCAGTCCTTGCATGGGATTTTGTACACTACATTGGTTTTGCTCATGCTGGGTATCGGGTCCTTTGTCCTGGTGAATTGTCATCTGAGAGTGGCTGTTGGTTTGTGTGCTGTTATGAGTCCTAGTGGTCGTAGTAGTCTGGCTGTCAGTTCAGAAATGTTCTTGATGTATGGTAAAGTGGCTAGTCCTTTGGTTGTTGGAGCTGTACCCATCCAGCGTATTCCGACACCTGATTTGTGCCTTGTAGATGGTGGACAGACTTTGGGGTGTTAGAAGGTAAGTTACTCCCTGTAGGATTCCTAGCCTCTGACCTGCTCTTGTAACCAGTGTACTTATTTGGTGATTCTAGTTGAGCTTCTGGCCAATGGTAACACCCCCAGGATGTTGATACTGGGGTAATCAATGATGGTAATGCTGCCAATCGTCAAGAGGAGATGGTTAGATTTTCTTTGTGGCGCTGGTCACCACCTGGCACTTGTGTGACCTATTTTACTAAACTGTCGATGATATATACAGAGGAACCGCGATTATCCAGCATTTGATTAACCAAATTTTGGATTATCTGAACAAGATTGCAAGGTCCCGATGCGTGGCTAATTATGTTATCCGGTATCAATTATCCGGCATTTGGCTACTTGAACAAAATAATCCCCCTGCTCGTGTCCTTCGGCAAATCAACGTTCCCCTGTAAATGAAACCTGTTGCCGGTGGTGATTGTATGTGCGGGAGTTAACAGATGACTTCCTGATAGTTCAGTGACAGTACAGATACCTGGAGGGAGCCCAATGTAACCCAGCTCAGCTATGTTGGTCGTAACTATCCTCAGTATTCATGGGCTGGTAGGAGGATCTGGAGGTTAACAGTAATGCACCTGACTGCTCTCAATGGCCCCTCACTGAAGAAGCAGAGAGACCGAATGGATACCTATAAATATCATCAAAACCTGCACTTGTTTTGTACCTTTCCAACTTAAAGCACAATGAGGTACTCCTGAAACAGAGGAGCTCTTGTAATGTGAGAAATGTGACACCCAGTTTATACATAAGACAGCAATAATGGGCTAAATCATTTCATTGGTGTCAGCTGAGAGATAAACGTCATCCCAGAGACTAGGGTCCATAGCCCTAGTTCAAATTGTTCTTTGGATTGTACACATCCACCCAGAGGCTTTTGGTGGGGTCTTGTTCCAGCAGCTTCTCTTACAGTGAGTATGCTGGGTATGGATGGATGTCAGCTAGAGGCAGAGTCCAGTTTTTGTCAGATGAAATGGAGGGTCTCAGTTCAGTCCTGAGAAGTGAGCAAGGGGCTGTAATAACTGCAGACAGGGCTGAACTCCAGCACACATCGGTTCCCTCAGGGCTGAGGGGAGGGGAAGTTGGCCATTAAAATCTAAAACAACACAGTGACACCTCAGTCTCTTAGGTCACAACTTGTGCCCTGAAGTTGACACAAGACTCACTGCAGTGATCTCCTGTTGGGCCAGATGCTGTCGGTTTTTTTAATGCATTTCTGGGATGTGGGTGTATTCTGCTAGGCCAGCATTTATTACCCATCCTAACTGTCCAGTGGACAGTTAAAGGTTACATGGTCACCGGCAGACTAGTTTTCTTTATTCCCTATCTTATTGAATTCAAACGTTACCGTCACCCATAGTTGGATTCAAAGCCATATCCCAAAACATTAGTCTGGATTACCAGCCCATTGACAGTACCACTTCTCCTCTTGGGGCAAGGGTCAGTACCCATCCTGCTGCTGAGCAATGTTAAAGGCAGCACTCGAAGTGAGATACCTCAGCAAATAGCCTCTGTAAATCATACCTCCATTGGAACTGGTATCTACACAATTCAGTCGAGACTAGAGAGATTGGAAAACTGCAATCTAATCAGTGCAGTCATTGAGAAAGTGCTAGATTGTCATTTTGTGCTGTTTGATATCATGTGAACTTTGAGATTAGATTTGAACGCTGAAGTCAAGCCAAGCCACGTTGTTCCCTCTGACAGTCCTAGAAGCAAAACGGAAATGAATTCCTCTCTTGGTATGAGTCTACATCCGGCCTAAAAAAAGCAGGTCGCAAGGACTGTGGGGGACCTTCCCAGGGCATCACCTCTTGGTAACACACGATCCATGCACAATGCCAAGCAGGACAGTCAGACACAACTGCCTGGCATAGGACAGTGAGTAATCTCCACAGCTGGGTTACTAAACACTCCACAGCAATGCCTGCAGCTTGCAGCTGGTGTTCAGCTTCACTATTAGAATCACTCACACAATCTGCTTCATGTCACGCTGCCCTTTCCACTCACATGTACAGTTTTTGCTGCTGGTCATGTGACAACTTGCGTAAGCCTGATTTACCCAACTGGTTTGCTCATCTAATCCTTGAATCTTTGAGTTGCTAGCTGCTTTACAACAGGAATACAATGCCTTACACTGCCTGCTATTCGGAAGGGTCCTAACCGCTGCTCCAATTTCTTCTTGTTTTAAAAAATTGTTTCTTTCTTTCTCTGTTGGCTTCTGGGCAGCCTTTATTTAAAGGATGTGACAGCCTCAAGGTGTTATTGCTAGGCTATTAATCCAGAGACCCACTAATATTTTGGGGACTCGGGTTCAATAAAAATATGAATCTGGGATTAATAGTCTAATGATGACCATAAAACTGTTGCTGATTGTCAGAAAAAAATCTATTTGGTTCACTAATGTCCTTTAGGAAAGGAAATTTGCCATCCTTACTTGGTCTGACCTAGAAGGGCAGCACGGTGGCTCAGTGGTTAGCAAAGCTGCCTCACAGCGCCACGGACCCAGGTTCGCTTCTGGTCTCAGCTGACTCTCTGTGTGGATTTTCCACATTCTCCCCATGTCTGCATAGGTTTCCTCTGGGTGCTCCAGTTTCCTCCCACAGTCCAAAGTTGTGCCGATTAGATGGGTTGGCCATGGTAAATTGCCCATAGTGTCCAGGGATGAGCATGTTAGGTTGACTAGCCATGATAAGTGCAGGATTACAGGGATACGATGGGGGGGGGGGGATGTCCAGAGGGATGTTATTCAGAGGGTTGGTGTGAAGGGCCCAACGGCTACTTCCACATTGTAGGGATTCTATGTCCCTGAGGAGTGCTGCTGAACAAAGAGATCTGAGTGCCGGTTCATAGCCCCTTGAAAGTGGAGTCCCAGGTGGACAGGATAGTGAAGAGGCATTTGGTATGCTTGCCTTTATTGGTCAGTACATTGAGATATAGGAGTCAGGAGGTCATGTTGCAGCTGTACATGACATTGGTTAGGCCACTTCTGGAATATTGTGCGCAATTCTGGTCTCCCTGCTGAAGGAAGGATGTTGTGAAACTTGAAAGGGTGCAAATCAGGTTTACAAGGATAATGCCAGGGTTGGAGGGTTTGAGCTATAGGGAGAGGCCGAATAGACTGGGTCTATTTTCCCTTGAGTGTGAGACACTGATGGGTGGAACAGGTTGTAGGACAACAGATGACAAGGGCAGGGGAGCAAGTATAACAGGTTAAAATTGCAGCTAATTTCGGAACAGCAAGACAGACCACAGAAGTTTATAGACATGTATAAGGGGCATGGATAGGATAAATAGACAAGGTCTTTTCCCTGGGTTGAGAGTTCAAAACTACAGGGCATAGGTTTATGGTGACAGAGGCAAGATTTAAAAGTGACCTAAGGGGCAACATTTTCACAAAGAAAGTGGTGTGTGAGTGGAATTAACTGCCAGAAGAAGTGGTGGAGGCTGGTACAATTACAAGATTTAAAAGGCATCTGGATGGGGACATGAATAGGAAGGGCTTAGAGAGATACGGGCCAGAAGGTGACAAATGTGACTGGACTTATTTAGGATAGCTGGTTGGCACGGACAAGTTAGACTGTAGGGTCTGCTTCCATGCTGTACAGCTCTGACTGTATGACTCCATGTGACTCCTGACCCATAACAATGTGGTTGACTCAACTGCCTTCTGGGCAATTAGGGATGGGCAATAAATGCTTGCCTAGACAGTGACATCCACATCCTGTGAATGAATTCTAAAAAAAAATCAGGATGCTGTCATTATCACCTCCTCCGCCCACATCTGCGATTTATTCACTTTGTCCCAATATCATTTCCTTTGGCCTTATCTTACAAACTCTTTTGCTATTTGTTCTCCCCTGCTCTTCACCCTGTCAGATCTCTCTGTTCTTTTTTTCACCCTTCCACCTGTTCAAATGTGACTGCATGTCTATCTTTCTTCAGACAGGCTGCACACTCTCGTACTGACTTGCTGATTTTCAACAGTCTTAATCAGACAAAAGAGTCTGAATGCAGCCTTGCAGGATTAACGTGTTCCCTTCAATACAAGCACCTCAAACAGAGCAACCATTTTTTTTGAAAAAGAAACCAAATCTGAAATTTAGAAAAAACTTAGCAAGAGAATGAGGAGAGTTTGCTTTAGCTTATACCAGAGTTAGTTGGAACAGGTTGGAGGACAACAGACGACAAGGGGCAGGGGAGAAAGTATAACAGGTTAAAATTGCAGCTAATTTCGGAACAGCAAGACAGACCACAGCCACATAAGACTGGGAGTCAAACTCTTCAGATCTAAACAAAATCAAATGAGTCGTTAATCAGGATTGGGATAATACATCAAAATCCTGGAGGGCTGAATTACTGAGGCCGCATGTAACAGATCCACCAGTAGATAGTTGCAATGTGCAGCTAAGAATTTAAATACGATGTTGTGGTTCTGTTCACCGAGCTGGGAATTTGTCTTGCAAATGTTTCGTCCCCTGTCTAGGTGACATCCTCAGTGCTTGGGAGCCTCCTGGGAAGCACTTCTGTGCTGTTTCCTCCGGCCTGTCTCTGCCGCTTCCGGTTGTCAGTTCGAGCTGAGCACTGTAGTGGCCGGTATATAGGGTCCAGGTTGATGTGTTTGTTGATAGAGTCTGTGGATGAGTGCCATGCCTCTAGGAATTCCCTGGCTGTTCTCTGTTTGGCTTGTCCTATAATAGTAATGTTGTCCCAGTCAAATTCATGTTGCTTGTCGTCTGTGTGTGTGGCTACTAAGGATAGCTGGTCGTGTCGTTTCGTGGCTAGTTGGTGTTCATGTATACGGATCGTTAACTGTCTTCCTGTTTGTCCGATGTAGTGTTTTCTGCAGTCCTTGCATGGGATTTTGTACACTACATTGGTTTTGCTCATGCTGGGTATTGGGTCCTTCATTCTGGTGAGTTGTTGTCTGAGCGTGGCTGTTGGTTTGTGTGCTGTTATGAGTCCTAGTGGTTGCAGTAGTCTGGCTGTCAGTTCGGAAATGCTCCTGATGTATGGTAGTGTGGCTAGTCCTTTGGGTTGCGGCATGTCCTTGTTCCGTTGTCTCTCCCTTAGGCATCTGTTGATGAAATTGCGAGGATATCCGTTTTTGGCGAATACCTTGTATAGGTGTTCTTCTTCCTCTTTTTGCAATTCTGGTGTACTGCAGTGTGTTGTGGCCCTTTTGTGTGTGTTGGGGTGGTTGCTTTCGTAGTTTAGGACTTGGTCTGCGTGTGTGGCTTTCCTGTAAGCCTTTGTGGTGAATTCTCCGTTCAGTGTTCTCTGTACTGTCACGTCTAGGAATGGGAGTTGGTTGTCCTTTTCTTCCCCTCTAGTGAATCGGATTCCTGTGAGTGTGGCGTTGATGATCTGGTGTGTGTTCTCTATTTCTGTGTTTTTAATTATTACAAGGATGTCATCCACGTATCTGACCCAGAGTTTGGGTTGAATTTGTGGTAAGACTGTTTGTTCTAACATTTGCATTACTACTTCTGCTATGAGTCCAGAGATCGGTGAGCCCATTTAAATACGAAGCAGAGGTTCCTCACCAACAGTCATAGCTAGAGAGGTCAAAAAGGCCTTTCAGCCTATTAAGTCTGTGCCAGTCAAAGACAACCGCTGAGGGCTGGCAATCAGCAGTATGGGAGGCACATAGTTCGATATGAAGCAGCAGCTTGATGAAATACACTCTCTCTCTCTAAATTAATCAATGACCTCTGCATTAAGTTAGCAATCAAAATACTGCAGATGTTGAAAATTTGAAAAAAACAGTAGAAGACCAGGAAGACCCAGGCATGAAACACTCAACTTGTCTGTTCTGGCAAATTTCACAGTGCTTCAACAGAACACCAAAATGGGATCTGGTCATCTAGCCTCTCGAGCCTTGGCTATTATCGTGTTAGATCATTGCTAACTGGGATTTCCATTCAGCTTGTCCACCTTGGGCTCCACGTCTATTTATACCAAGACTCACCAATACCGATCATCAGAATATGAAAAGCCTTGGTTATGGGGAAAGAGAACAGATATAAATGTTGTGAACATCCTCTGGGACTTGGCCCAACAACCAGAAGAGCGAGGTGGGAGTGCTGTTGGGGGCTGTAATGGTCGGGGAAGGAAGGGGTTTAGGCGTTGTTAGACTAGATACACCACCATAATTCCTGGCAGGGCATTCCGAACCTAAACCTCTCCGTATGAACAAGTTTATTCATTTCTGCATTTATTTCTTTTGTGAATAATTTTAAACCTGTGTGTCTCATTCCTACAACTATTCTCATAAACCTGTTCTGCACTCTGCAATGGGTTCACAACCTTCCTAAAATCTGAAGAATTGTAGGCAAAACACCAGCTAAGGTCTAACCAGTTTTAAGATAAGCATAACCTCCCTGCCCCTGTATTCTATGCCACTTTTAATGAAGCCTAGAATACTGAAAGCTTTATTAACAGGTCTCTGCAGGGTTATGATGATACCACACTTAGTGAAGTTTTGGTCTCCCTACCCAAGAAAGGATATACTTGCCATAGAGGGGTGACACCAGAGATTCACTAGACTGATACCGGAGATATAGTATGAGGAGAGGTTGATTTGACTGGGCCTGTATTCTGTAGAATTTAGAAGAATGAGAGGAATCTGATTGAAACATATTAAATTATATCAGGGATGGACATACTCGACGGAAAGAGAATGCTCCCCTTGGCTGGGGAGTCTAGAAGTAGGTGACACAATCTCAGGATACAGGGTAGACCAGGTCAGGACAGAGGTCAGGAAATATTTCTTCACTCAAAAGGACACAGGACCTGTGAAATTCGCTCCCACATGGAGGCTGGGTCATTGAATATTTTCATGATCAAAATAGATAACTGTTTAAATTTTAAAAGGCATCACGGGACATGAAGAGAATGTAGAATATGGCATTGAGATACAAGATGAGCCATGATCATATTGAACGGCAGAGGTGGCTCAAAGGGCTGAATGGCCTATTCCTGCTCCTATGTTCTACATTACCTGTCTCATCACCTTTAACAGCTTACATACATACACTATACATCTTTTAGTCTAGTACCCACTATTTCATAGCGCCTGTCTATGTTGTTTACATTAAAAGGCATTACCTCACACTTCTCTGCATTGAACTTCACCTGCCACTTATTCGACTACTCCATCAACTTGTCAATGCCCTTTTGAAGTTCCCCACTGTCCTCTTCACTGTTTAAAACGCTCCCAAGTTTTGTATCATATGCATACTCCAGGTCCTAGGCTGACTCCCGAAGCCCGGATTCACAGGCTGAGCTGAGACTCTATGGCTAGGCCCGGGCCTCTGAAAGAGCAGAAGCATCAGTGAAAGAGGACCCCGATGTCCGGTAGTAGCACCTGGAAGAGTGTTGAATGGGAAACAGGAGGTACGGAACCTGTACATCTCAGATGCATGGCTCCAGCTTGGACGTGGCAGCAGGGAAGGCCTCACTGAGACCCCAGAGCCTGTTACAAAGCACTACTTTGGAGACCCCAGTCAATATCAAGCAGTGACTGGAGGAGCAGCAGTGGGAGGAACAAGAAGAGAGAAAGATCAACTCTATCGCAGTAAAATTTTACATTATTTTTAATGTTTCAAGATGGTGCCACAACATGTCGACACTTTACTATAACATATCAAAATGTACTTGACACTGTATTTTTTAAATATATAACAATAAATCTAAAGCTAAATTTAATCTACTCTGAAATTTCCCCCTACAATGTAAGATATAGATCTTTAATATATATACATATATTAATATATATATCAGAAAAAACAAGAAGGCCCAATGCCAACCTCTGGGGAATTCCCAACTCCTGGGGAATTCCAATATAAATCTTCCTTCAGTCTGAAAAATACCCATTGACTGCCACTCTGTTTCCTAGTATTCAGTCAATTTTGCATCCACACTGCATCGTGCATCTTCTGGAAGTCCAAGAATATGACATCAACAGCATCACCCTCACCATTCTCAGTCACCTTTTCAAAAACAAATCCAGCAAATCAGTTCAACTTGATTTTCCCTCAGAACCATACTGATACTTCTTCAGCAACCCACATTTTTCCTGTGATTAATCATTCAATCCTGAGTAATTATTGCTAGAATCTTTCTCACCATTGAAGTTAAACTGACAAAAAAAAATTGGTCCTAGATGTGTGGAAAAAAAGCCAGAATACAGGAAAGATGTATTTGCCTAAAAGGCAGAATAAACCTGGACATCTGGAAAAGCTCTTTGGTGTTTCATAGATTGCCACATCAAGGGAGCAGGACACTGCAATGTTGGAAATTGGACAAAGACAGATCCCAGGCTCACACAATAGGATTATGCATTACTCATGGCCAGAATACTCAGGAAGTGCTCTGAAACATATTAAATTCCGACACGGTAGGTCAGACTGGGTGCTCGGTGGATATTTCCCCCACACTGGTGAGGGAGGAGTTCAGAACAAGGGGTCATCATTTTAAGTAATGTGGGAGGGCATTTCAGACTGAGAGGAGGAGAAATTTCTTCACTCGGGCTAGTAAACCTATTGAATTCTCTACATAGAATGCTGTGGAAGTCAGTGAGTATATTCAGGAACGATTTCTAGAAGTTAAACATTTCAGAAGAGTGCTCTGTTGACTAAGAGGATCAGCCACTTTTGTATTGAATGGTGGAATGATTTTGATGGGCTGAGTGGCCTGTTCCTACTCCTATTTTCTATGTGCCCATGAGAGGCTGGCCTTTCTTAACCAATGACAGCTCCCACGAAGCAGTCAGAGACAAGCTGTCAGTGGGGAATGTGCCAAGAGCTCTCAGTCATGCATTCAACTATCTTTTGACCACCCTCGTTTACAGTAGAGCTTTCTGAAATGCACATTCACACACAAATATGTACCACTTGAAGGAGGGTTTGGTAAAATCCCAGGTAGACGACATTAATAGCATTTCAACAATACTAAGATAATGGGGGTGGGGAATAAACGCAACAACTATCATTAGAGGAAAAGTACCTGGAAAACAAATGGGGCTAAAGACTGATAAGTCCCTAGAACCTGATGAATGCACTGTCAAGAATAAAAGGAAGTAGCTCCAGAGGTAATGAATGCACTGGTTAGACTCTTCCAGGAACCCTTTAGCTTCTGGAAAAGTCCCAAAGGGCTGGACAACTGCCAACACCCTAATTCAAAAGAGACAGAGACAAAAAACAGAGTAGCTATAACAAGTTAGCGTTACATCTGTCATTATAATGATGTAATAGCAGTGCATTCAGAAATATATAATATGGTCAAGCAGAGTCAGCAGGGCCTCATGAAGAGGAAATCATGCTTGACAAATTTATCTCAGTTCTTCAAAGGAAGTAACAAGCAGGATAGATAAAGGGGAACCCATAACGTTTATGAATTCCCAAAAGCATTCAATAAAGTACCACACCAGACTACTTAATTAGATAACTGCCGATGGTATTGGGGGCCAATGTATTAGCATGGATGGAGGTTTGACTCATCAATAGAATACAGAGAGACAGGATGTCAACCTGTAACAAGTGGCAGTGCCAGTGCTGGGTGACATATATTCACAAAATACATTAATGCCTCAAATGACAAGTTTGTAGTAGGTGGGAAGACAAGCAATGTGGACGACAGAAGGATATATAACAGTGAGGGGGGAAAAGCCTGGCAGATGGAAATACATTATGGAAAAGATGCTGTGATGCACTTGGCAGGAAAAATAGAAGAACTGGATATTATTTAAATGGAGAAAGACAGCAGAAAGTTGCAGCACTGAGAGATTTGGGTGGTTGGCGGGAGGATGGCCAAGGGGAGGTCCTCATTCATGAATCACAAAAGATAGTATCCAGGTTCATGGATAATAGGAAGGACAACTGTATTCCTGGCCTTTATTTCAAATGGAGAAAAAAAGGAAGTTTTGCTAAAACTCTACAAGGCATTCGTCAGAGCATAGCTGGAATTCTGAGAACTTTGGTCCCCTTATCTGAGGAAAGATAAACTGGCACTGGAGTCAGTCCAGAGAAAGTTCCCTGTTATGATCCTCGGTATGGAGGGATCTCCTTATGAGGAGAAGTTGAGTAGTTTGGACCTGTACTCATTGGAGAAGAATGAGAGGAGACCTTATTGAAACATACAAGGCTTTTGAGGGGCTTGACAGGGCAGATGTGGAGAGGTAGCTTACGCTTGTAAAGTCTTGGATCTGAGGGCATAATCTCAGAATAAGGAGTTGCAAATTTTAGAGAGAAATGAGAATGAATTTTTTTCTCTCAGAGGGTAGTGAATCTTTATCGCAGAGAGCTGTCGAGGCTGGGTCATTAAAGACAGACAGATTTTTATTCAGCGAGGTAATCATGACTTTGGGGTTGAAATGGGAAAGTGGAGTTGAGGATTATCAGAACAGCATTGATCTCACTGAATGGTAGAACAAACACGATGGGTCAAATGGCCTACTTTGACTCCTACGTGACTGCAATATGATGTAGCACCCAGATAAAGCAAACCACCAGCTGAAGAAAATCCATAATTTTAAAGAATGATTTCAATGGGATCATAACTTCTCATTTGATTTTGTAGATATAGTCTCTGACTCAAGCCCCTCAGCCACAGGAAACAGAGTTCATGTTGACTCTGTCCTATCAGTGTCTTTGCAATATCAAACACAATATGCGTCACAATCTCCAACAATAACAGACCCAATTTCAAAATATTTCCTGGTCAGTGCATTTCCGCATTATATCTCACCAAGCATCGATTAACAGTCACTCTGGTTCTTTCAGCTCCTTCAGCAGGTTCAATAAGCCCTCAAAGTTAGGATCTCAATGTAATCAGCAAACACTGATTCCTAACAGTCCTGAGGAACACATCACTATTCATGAACAGTACCTCCTCATATGAGCACAAAGGCATTTGTCAAAGGAGCAGTGCTACTGTTGGTGCAGAGATTGGGGGATCTGTTACAAACCTATCAACACTAACACCTCAGCTACTCAAAGTGCAGCAAATTTACGATGCTTGCTTTACAAAGGGCTTTAACACTTAGCAACTGCTCAGAGTCTCCCAACAGCACAGGGACTTGCACCATGATAAAGAGAAAGCAATTACCCGATCCAGCTCATTTCCCGCATGAGGACTGAAGGCCAATGGCTCCGCAAACAACGAGGATGTTGGTGCATCGGTGGTCGAAGCAGATCGGGGTCTACTGGAGTGCAACAGGAGATAGCTCATACCTTCCGAGGCCGACTTGCGGGATATTTGCGGGCTGCCTCGGAGAGGATCCAACTTGCTTCTTCGGCTGTGCAGGCTCGAACCCCGTTTCATCATGGGCGTCACCCGGATCTGCTGCAGGACCCTGTTGAGCGTGGTAGCCTGGCTGGGGGGGTGGTGGGACACGGTGGACAAGCCCAGCTCCGTGGCTGGGCTGGAAGTCTCTGGACTTGGGGACTCCTGGTCAGCCTGAGCATGGAGGCCATCCTGGGGGGAGACAGAAGATCGGCGCCGCTGGGGGTGAAAGAGCTGCTTTAATCCCTGGCTCAGGGAGCCAAAATTCTCCAAAGCGTTCTGCGTTATCTTAGACAAGGAATGCTCGGAATCACTGGGCTTCTTGCACTCAGTCTCGGTGGGCCTGGTCCCGTTGTCTAGATCATTAAGTGAAGGCTCATTGTTAGTTTGCTCCATGAAGCTCTGGTTTGATCTCTAATTTTGTTTTAAGTGATATGTATTTACTGACAGATATATGGCCCAGGCCTCTGCAAATAAGTGGTCTCTTGGTGATCTAGCTTCTACATATCTGTGCAGTCAGGTTTAGGTTTCAGCATGCATACACCTGCCAGTGTCACACCATGCTCGTCTGACAGAAAAGGAAAAAAAGATGCAAACATTACATGTCATGCATATTTCATAAAATTATAAACTGGTGCGAGGTTCAACATTTCTGATCTCTTTGCACTGCTGTCGTTCAAAGTACAGGACTGTGACAAGTACTCCTGCAGCTTGACAATCCTTGTAGCTGCAGCCTTTTACCTAAGATCTCATTTATTCATCGGATTGACCTTCCAGAATCCTTCTCAGATCATGCTGGATGTTTATTACAATATTTATCATCTGGGCTTTGCCCAACATTTACACATTCTGCTTTCTGAGCATGGTTTGCTAGTAGATGATCAGTAGGAAGACAAACGGGATCTTTAAATCTCATGGGGAGAACATATTTATCGATTTACCTTGTGGCAAATATACGGAAAGCATTTGTGCTCAGATTATGGTGATCTGCACTCAAAGTGAAACGAGACTCAGGCATTGACAGATCAAAGAGATGAAGCCAATGCTGAAAGATCAGAAATCTTTTACCTTGCCACTGAGCATCCAAACTTAGATCAGAAGCTATGACTAAAAACAGTTAGAGCAGTGGCAACAGCAGCAATGAAACTAGCAGTCACGTATGCATAATAAATCTCGCAGCCATTCTAATTCACGTCTACAAGCGAGAAAACAAGTCTCAAAGTCAGCTGCATTTCTAATAGCAAGTTGCGTTAACGCTAAAATAGAACAAAGAACTGCGGGTCTGAAACAAACAGAACTAGAGCCGGGAAAAGCAGCAACAACTTCTGCAGCACACTTCACACAACAGCAAAGGTGATCAGTACAGTCACCCAGAATTTTAGGTAAGAATAGCTCCCATCCAGTTAAACTGCAATGTAACCAGGAACTCCATGGGCAGAGCATGTTTTGTGCTGTGCAATAGCAGGGTGATGTATTGCAGAGACAGTGGTGGGAACAAGACCATCACTACATGCTGCTTCTGAGTTATGGAGTAAATTATCCTGTTCGGTGTGGCACAAGCATGCAGTGGTCACTGTCCTTGATCCCCCAACTACCCACAACGGGAAGCCAGAGGGTTCCTCAGCTGGAGCACTAGCAAGACCAACACTCCTTCAACAAATGTCACACCTTTACCTGATCTCACCCTGCTCACCTCACAGCTCAGTGGGTATCCAAGAAATAGGAGTAGACCATTCAGTCCCTCAAGTCTGCTCCATCATTCAGTACCATCACAGCTAACCTAGGGCTACAACCTCATTTTCCTATCCAATCCCCATATCCTGAGATATATGAGTCCTTGGGACACTGTCTACCTCAGCCTCAAACAATAGAGATTCCACAACCCTTTGCTGGGGCACAGAATTCCAAAGGTTCAGAGCCTTTTGAAAGAATAATTTCTCTTCATCCCAACCCTAAATGATCAGTCCCATGTCCGGAGATTGCATACCGTCATTGCTGCCAGGGGAAACAACTTTTCATCGTCTACCCTGTCAAACCTCTTCCCACCTTTCCTTCTTCTAAACTCCACAGAATATTAACTCAATTTGAGGGGCGGATGAAAACAAGACTGCGCACACTATTCCAGATGTGGTCACATAAAAACTCTGTAAAACAAAGTGAGACTTCTTTATTTCAATCTCCATGCAAGAAGGTCCAACATACCATTTACCTTCCTCATTGCTTGAAATAGCTGAATATGAATGTTGCATTCCTTGTAAGTTCCTTTTAATATTAACTTTTCTCAACTTTTAAAATAACGTTCTGGTCTTTTTATTCTCACATATGCCCAAATAGAGTTCTGATTTCCAGAACCAGCTCAATAGCAACACCATCAACTTTCACCTGAGGTTATCCAGCTCACAAGCTCAGCCTACAGTGGTTCCTCTAGCACTACTTCACACTGGGAATAGAGCCTTTAGCAACCTGGTCCCCTAATCTGCCTTTTCAACCACTTTTTCCAGCATCCAGGCTGATGTGATCACCACAAATCTGAAGCATTCAGGAACATTCTGCTGTTGGATAATTGCACGTTGTTTTAAGCAGAGTCCTGATACAATACGAGTTCTTACTGTGGCCACGCCAGACTGACAGCAACTGAAGGTGTCGCATCTGAGTAACATTGACAAGGCCAGTGGAAGCATAAGATGAAGCCCAAACTCAGACTTGCCTGACACTCACAGAGTCACTACATTAGGTTTGAGAAGTCAAAGGCTAGTGTTGACTGGTCAAAGGTGGGGTGGGGGTCAAGTGATTTGGTCAGGGAGTGCTCATGAGGGAGGGGTCAAAGGTCACTAGATAAGTTAGGGTGGACATTAGCAGTAAAGATGGCAAGGGAATCAGCAGTGACTGGATAAGGACTAGGGGAGATCAATGGCCAGGTTTGTGAGGAGTCACTGGAAGATCAGAGTTGCCAATCAAGGTGCTGCCATTGGTCACTGGGTAAGGGGGATGAGAAGCCATCAGTCAATGTCAAGGAAGAAGTCAGGGATCATTGGTCAAGGGGAGGTCAGAGGTCACCAATCAGGGGTCACGGGGAGGTCAGAGGTCACCAATCAGGGATCACCATCAGTGGTCAAGGGGAGATCAGTCATCACTGGTCAAAGTGGGTGGAGGGGTCAACAGTCAGTGATCGAGAGAGGGTCATAGGTCATGGCTCAAGGAGGTCAGATATCACTGGTCAACAGGGGTCATCTTTCAATGGTCAAGAGCAGGTCAGATGTCACTGGTCAAAGGGTACCCGGTGCCATTGTCCGAAGCAGGATGACTCTGTCAGGGATCAGTCAAGCCCGAGGGGGGGGGGGGTGTGTGCTGATGACAGTAAAGCTGAGCTGCTACCTACCGCAGCCCGGGCAGGGTAGCGCCGGGAGACAGCACGGGGAATGAGCTTGGCATAGCCCGGGAGTGCGGGCCGCACGCAGCTGGAGAACTGAAGCGCGGTCTCCGGGAGACACTCGCTCAGGCACCGGGCCCGGCACCGGCGACGGGAGCGTCAACACCGCGGCATGGCGTCAGCACGCACCACCGCCAGCCAATCACCGCCCGCCGCTGCGGAACGTCAGCTGCGTCTTACCGTCATCAGCGGGGGGCGGGGCTCGGGGCTCGTCACCCGTCACCGGGGAGACCGTGGGGGGAGGGGAAACAGTATGAAGGTAATACCAGAGTGAGTGAGAGATACACACACACAGAGACAGAGACAGAGACAGAGACAGTGTGAGTGATAGAGGAGTATAGAGGGAGTGCGGGAGAGGAATACAGAGAGATGGGAATAGACACAGAGAGAGAGATGGGGAGGGGGAGTGTGAGAGAGAGATAAACAGGTGGAGGGAGAGAGAGGGTGAGTGTGAGAGAGACGTAGGTGGAGGGGGGTGAGTGTGAGAGAGACGTAGGTGGCGGGGGGTGAGTGTGAGAGAGATGGAGGTGGAGGGGGGTGAGTGTGAGAGAGACGTAGAGGGAGGGGGACCATGTACGAGAGACGTAGGTTGGGGGGGGGTGAGTGTGAGAGAGACGTAGGTGGAGGGGGGTGAGTGTGAGAGAGATGTAGATGGAGAGAGGGAGGGGGACCGTGTGCGAGAGACGTAGGTGGGGGGGGGGGTGAGTGTGAGAGAGATGGAGGTGGCGGGGGGGGATGAGTGTGAGAGAGACGTAGAGGGAGGGGGACCGTGTGCGAGAGACGTAGATGGGGGGGTGAGTGTGAGAGAGACGTAGATGGAGAGAGGGAGGGGGACCGTGTGCGAGAGACGTAGGTGGGGGGGTGAGTGTGAGAGAGACGTAGATGGAGAGAGGGAGGGGGACCGTGTGCGAGAGACGTAGGTGGGGGGGTGAGTGTGATAGAGATGGAGGTGGCAGGGGGGGATGAGTGTGAGAGAGACGTAGATGGCGGGGGGGTGAGTGTGAGAGAGACGTAGATGGAGGGGGGATGAGTGTGAGAGAGACGTAGATGGCGGGGGGGTGAGTGTGAGAGAGACGTAGAGGGAGGGGGACCGTGTGCGAGAGACGTAGATGGGGGGGTGAGTGTGAGAGAGACGTAGGTGGCGGGGGGGGGTGAGAGTGAGAGAGACGTAGGTGGCGGGGGGGGGTGAGTGTGAGAGAGACGTAGGTGGCGGGGGGGTGAGTGTGAGAGAGACGTAGGTGGCGGGGGGGGTGAGTGTGAGAGAGACGTAGATGGGGGGGGTGAGTGTGAGAGAGACGTAGATGGGGGGGGTGAGTGTGAGAGAGACGTAGATGGGGGGGTGAGTGTGAGAGAGACGTAGAGGGAGGGGGACCGTGTGCGAGAGACGTAGGTGGGGGGGGGGGTGAGTGTGAGAGAGACGTAGGTGGAGGGGGGTGAGTGTGAGAGAGATGTAGATGGAGAGAGGGAGGGGGACCGTGTGCGAGAGACGTAGGTGGGGGGGTGAGTGTGATAGAGATGGAGGTGGCGGGGGGGGATGAGTGTGAGAGAGACGTAGATGGCGGGGGGGTGAGTGTGAGAGAGACGTAGATGGAGGGGGGGTGAGTGTGAGAGAGACGTAGATGGAGGGGGGGTGAGTGTGAGAGAGACGTAGATGGAGGGGCGGTGAGTGTGAGAGAGACGTAGAGGGAGGGGGACCGTGTGCGAGAGACGTAGATGGGGGGGGTGAGTGTGAGAGAGACGTAGGTGGCGGGGGGGGGTGAGTGTGAGAGAGACGTAGGTGGCGGGGGGGGTGAGTGTGAGAGAGACGTAGGTGGCGGGGGGGTGAGTGTGAGAGAGATGTAGATGGAGAGAGGGAGGGGGACCGTGTGCGAGAGACGTAGGTGGGGGGGTGAGTGTGAGAGAGATGGAGGTGGCGGGGGGGGATGAGTGTGAGAGAGACGTAGATGGAGGGGGGGTGAGTGTGAGAGAGACGTAGATGGAGGGGGGGTGAGTGTGAGAGAGACGTAGATGGAGGGGGGGTGAGTGTGAGAGAGACGTAGATGGAGGGGGGGTGAGTGTGAGAGAGACGTAGATGGAGGGGGGTGAGTGTGAGAGAGACGTAGATGGAGGGGGGGTGAGTGTGAGAGAGACGTAGATGGAGGGGGGGTGAGTGTGAGAGAGACGTAGATGGAGGGGGGGTGAGTGTGAGAGAGACGTAGATGGAGGGGGGGGTGAGTGTGAGAGAGACGTAGATGGAGGGGGGGGTGAGTGTGAGAGAGACGTAGATGGGGAGAGGGGGGAGTGTGTGAGAGAGACGTAGATGGGGAGAGGGGGGAGTGTGTGAGAGAGACGTAGATGGGGAGAGGGGGGAGTGTGTGAGAGAGACGTAGATGGGGAGAGGGGGGAGTGTGTGAGAGAGACGTAGGTGGGTGGGGGAGTGTGTGAGGGAGACGTAGGTGGGTGGGGGAGTGTGTGAGGGAGACGTAGGTGGGTGGGGGAGTGTGTGAGAGAGACGTAGATGGAGAGGGGGTGAGTGTGTGAGAGACATAGATGGAGGGGGGGTGAGTGTGTGAGAGACATAGATGGAGGGGGGGAGTGTGTGAGAGAGACGTAGGTGGCGGGGGGAGTGTGTGAGAGAGACGTAGATGGGGGGGAGCATGTGAGAGATGTAGGTGGGGTGGGAGTGTGTGGGAGAGACGCAGATGGGGGGGGGAGGGAGTGTGTGAGAGAGACGTACATGGGGGTGTGGGGGAAGTGTGTGAGACGTAGATGGGGGGAGGCAGTGTGTGAGAGAGACTTAGGTGAGGGGAGGGAAGTGTGTGAGAAAGACATAGATGGAGAGGTGGTGGAGTGTATGAGTGAGACGTGGATGGAGAGGGGGGGGAGTGTGTGAGAGACATAGATGGGGGAGTGTGTGAGAGAGACGTAGATGGAGAGGGGGAAGTGTGTGAGAGATACGTAAATGGAGGGGGGGGGGAAGTGTGTGAGAGAGACGTAGATGGGGGGGGAGTGTGTGAGAGAGACGTAGATGGGGGGGGAGTGTGTGAGAGAGACGTAGATGGGGGGGGAGTGTGTGAGAGAGACGTAGATGGGGGGGTGAGTGTGCGAGAGAGACATAGATGGGGGGGAGTGTGTGAGAGAGAGGTAGGTAGAGGGGGGTGAGTGTGAGAGAGATGTAGGTAGAGGGGGGGTGAGTGTGACAGAGATGTAGTTGTGGGGGGGGGGGAGTGTGAGAGATGGAGATGGGGGGGTGGGGAGTGTATGAGTGAGACGTAGATGGGGGGAGAGTGTGTGAGAGAGACTTAGATGGGGGGGGAAGTGTGTGAGAGAGACGTAGATGGGGGGGGGGGAAGTGTGTGAGAGAGACGTAGATGGGGGGGGGGGAAGTGTGTGAGAGAGACGTAGATGGGGGGGGGGAAGTGTGTGAGAGAGACGTAGATGGGGGGGGAAGTGTGTGAGAGAGACATAGATGGAGCGGGGGGGGAGTGTGTGAGAGACGTAGGTGGGGGGGTGAGTGTGAGAGAGATGTACTTGTGGGGGGGTAGTGTGAGAGATGGAGATGGGGGGGTGGGGAGTGTATGAGTGAGACGTAGATGGAGAGGAGGGAGTGTGTGAGAGAGAAGTAGGTGGGGTGCGAGTGTGTGAGAGAGACGTAGATGGGGGGGGAAGTGTGTGAGAGAGACGTAGATGGGGGGGGGAGTGTGTAAGAGAGACCTAGATGGGGGGGGGGGGAGTGTGTGAGAGAGACGTAGATGGGGGGGGAGTGTGTGAGAGAGACGTAGATGGGGGGGGGAGTGTGTGAGAGAGACGTAGATGGGGGGGGGGAGTGTGTGAGAGACGTAGATGGGGGGGAGGGGGGAGTGTGTGAGAGAGACGTAGATGGGGGGGTGTGTGAGAGAGACATAGATGGGGGGGGGGGGAGTGTGTGAGAGACGTAGATGGGGGGGGGAAGTGTGTGAGAGACGTAGATGGGGGGGGGAAGTGTGTGAGAGAGAAGTAGGTGGGGTGCGAGTGTGTGAGAGAGACGTAGATGGGGGGGGAGTGTGTGAGAGACGTAGATGGGGGGGAGTGTGTGAGAGAAGTAGATGGGGGGGAGGGGGGAGTGTGTGAGAGAGACGTAGATGGGGGTGGAGTGTGTGAGAGACGTAGATGGGGGGGGGGGGGGGGAGTGTGTGAGAGAGACGTAGATGGGGGGGGAAGTGTGTGAGAGACGTAGATGGGGGGGGAGTGTGTGAGAGAGAAGTAGGTGGGGGGGGTGTGTGAGAGAGAAGTAGGTGGGGTGCGAGTGTGTGAGAGAGACGTAGATGGGGGGGGGAGTGTGTGAGAGAGACGTAGATGGGGGGGGGGAGTGTGTGAGAGAGACGTAGATGGGGGGGGGAGTGTGTGAGAGACGTAGATGGGGGGGGGAGTGTGTGAGAGACGTAGATGGGGGGGGGGGAGAGTGTGTGAGAGAGAAGTGGGGGGGGGAGTGTGTGAGAGTGAAGTGGGGGGGGGAGTGTGTGAGAGTGAAGTGGGGGGGGAGAGTGTGTGAGAGAGAAGTAGATGGAGGGGGGAGTGTGTGAGAGAGAAGTAGATGGAGGGGGGAGTGTGTGAGAGAGAAGTAGATGGAGGGGGGAGTGTGTGAGAGAGAAGTAGATGGAGGGGGGAGTGTGTGAGAGAGAAGTAGATGGAGGGGGGAGTGTGTGAGAGAGAAGTAGATGGAGGGGGGAGTGTGTGAGAGAGACGTAGATGGGGGGGGGGAGTGTGAGAGAGACGTAGATGGGGGGGGGAGTGTGTGAGAGACGTAGATGGGGGGGAGGCAGTGTGTGAGAGAGAAGTAGGTGGGGTGCGAGTGTGTGAGAGAGACGTAGATGGGGGGGTGAGTGTGTGAGAGAGACATAGATGGAGCGGGGGGGGGAGGTGAGTGTGTGAGAGAGATGTAGAGGGGGAAGTGTGTGAGAGAGACGTAGGTTAGGGGGGGGTGAGTGTGAGAGAGATGTAGTTGTGGGGGGGGGGGAGTGTGAGAGAGATGTAGGTAGAGGGGGGGTGAGTGTGAGAGAGATGTAGTTGTGGGGGGGGGGGGGGAGTGTGAGAGATGGAGATGGGGGCGTGGGGAGTGTATGAGTGAGACGTAGATGGAGAGGAGGGAGTGTGTGAGAGAGACTTAGATGGGGGGGTGAGTGTGACAGAGATGTAGTTGTGGGGGGGGGGGAGTGTGAGAGATGGAGATGGGGGGGTGGGGAGTGTATGAGTGAGACGTAGATGGGGGGAGAGTGTGTGAGAGAGACTTAGATGGGGGGGTGAGTGTTTGAGAGAGACGTAGATGGGGGGGGGGGGAAGTGTGTGAGAGAGACATAGATGGGGGGGAAGTGTGTGAGAGAGACATAGATGGGGGGGGAGAAGTGTGTGAGAGAGACATAGATGGGGGAGAAGTGTGTGAGAGAGACATAGATGGGGGGGAAGTGTGTGAGAGAGACATAGATGGGGGGAAGTGTGTGAGAGAGACGTAGATGGGGGGGAGGCAGTGTGTGAGAGAGACGTAGATGGGGGGGAGGCAGTGTGTGAGAGAGACATAGATGGGGGGGAGGCAGTGTGTGAGAGAGACGTAGATGAGGGGGGGTGAGTGTGTGAGAGAGACGTAGATGAGGGGGGGTGAGTGTGTGAGAGAGACGTAGATGGGGGGGTGAGTGTGTGAGAGAGACGTAGATGGGGGGGGTGAGTGTGTGAGAGAGACGTAGATGGGGGGGGTGAGTGTGTGAGAGAGACGTACATGGGGGGGTGAGTGTGCGAGAGAGACATAGATGGGGGGGGGAGTGTGTGAGAGAGACGTAGATGAGGGGGGGTGAGTGTGTGAGAGAGACGTAGATGAGGGGGGGTGAGTGTGTGAGAGAGACGTAGATGGGGGGGGTGAGTGTGTGAGAGAGACGTAGATGGGGGGGGTGAGTGTGCGAGAGAGACATAGATGGGGGGGGGGAGTGTGTGAGAGAGAGGTAGGTAGAGGGGGGTGAGTGTGAGAGAGATGTAGGTAGAGGGGGGGTGAGTGTGAGAGAGATGTAGTTGTGGGGGGGGGGGAGTGTGAGAGATGGAGATGGGGGGGTGGGGAGTGTATGAGTGAGACGTAGATGGGGGGAGAGTGTGTGAGAGAGACTTAGATGGGGGGGTGAGTGTTTGAGAGAGACGTAGATGGGTGGGGGGGAAGTGTGTGAGAGAGGCGTAGATGGGGGGGGGGAAGTGTGTGAGAGAGACATAGATGGGGGGAAGTGTGTGAGAGAGACGTAGATGGGGGGGGGGGAAGTGTGTGAGAGAGACGTAGATGGGGGGGGGAAGTGTGTGAGAGAGACGTAGATGGGGGGGGGAAGTGTGTGAGAGAGACGTAGATGGGGGGGGGAAGTGTGTGAGAGAGACGTAGATGGGGGGGGGAAGTGTGTGAGAGAGACGTAGATGGGGGGGGAAGTGTGTGAGAGAGACATAGATGGAGCGGGGGGGGGAGTGTGTGAGAGACGTAGGTGGGGGGGTGAGTGTGAGAGAGATGTACTTGTGGGGGGGTAGTGTGAGAGACGTAGATGGGGGGGGAAGTGTGTGAGAGAGACGTAGATGGGGGGGGGAGTGTGTGTGATAGATACATGGGGGAGGGATGTGTGTGAGAGAGACGTAGATGGAGGGGGGGGAGTGTGTGCGAGAGACGTAGGTGGAGATGTGGTAGAGTGTATGAGTGAGACGTAGATGGGGGGGGGGGGAGTGTGAGAGAGACGTAGATGGGGGGAGTGAGTGTGTGTGATAGATACATGGGGGAGGGATGTGTGTGAGAGAGACGTAGATGGAGGGGGGGGGAGTGTGTGCGAGAGACGTAGGTGGAGATGTGGTAGAGTGTATGAGTGAGACGTAGATGGGGGGGGGGGAGTGTGAGAGAGACGTAGATGGGGGGAGTGAGTGTGTGTGATAGATACATGGGGGAGGGATGTGTGTGAGAGAGACGTAGATGGAGGGGGGGGAGTGTGTGCGAGAGACGTAGGTGGAGATGTGGTAGAGTGTATGAGTGAGACGTAGATGGGGGGGGGGGAAGAGTGTGAGAGACGTAGATGAGGGGGGGTGAGTGTGTGTGAGAGACGTAGATGAGGGGGGGTGAGTGTGTGAGAGAGACGTAGATGAGGGGGGGTGAGTGTGTGAGAGAGACGTAGATGGGGGGGGTGAGTGTGTGAGAGAGACGTAGATGGGAGGAGTGAGTGTGTGTGATAGATACATGGGGGAGGGATGTGTGTGAGAGAGACGTAGATGGAGGGGGGGGAGTGTGTGCGAGAGACGTAGGTGGAGATGTGGTAGAGTGTATGAGTGAGACGTAGATGGGGGGGGGGAAGTGTGTGAGAGACGTAGATGAGGGGGGGTGAGTGTGTGAGAGAGACGTAGATGAGGGGGGGTGAGTGTGTGAGAGAGACGTAGATGGGGGGGTGAGTGTGTGAGAGAGACGTAGATGGGGGGGTGAGTGTGCGAGAGAGACATAGATGGGGGGGGAGTGTGTGAGAGAGAGGTAGGTAGAGGGGGGTGAGTGTGAGAGAGATGTAGTTGTGGGGGGGGGGGAGTGTGAGAGATGGAGATGGGGGGGTGGGGAGTGTATGAGTGAGACGTAGATGGGGGGAGAGTGTGTGAGAGAGACTTAGATGGGGGGGGGGAGGCAGTGTGTGAGAGAGACATAGATGGGGGGGGAGAAGTGTGTGAGAGAGACGTAGATGGGGGGAGGCAGTGTGTGAGAGAGACGTAGATGGGGGGGGTGAGTGTGTGAGAGAGACGTAGATGAGGGGGGGTGAGTGTGTGAGAGAGACGTAGATGAGGGGGGGTGAGTGTGTGAGAGAGACGTAGATGAGGGGGGGTGAGTGTGTGAGAGAGACGTAGATGAGGGGGGGTGAGTGTGTGAGAGAGACGTAGATGAGGGGGGGTGAGTGTGTGAGAGAGACGTAGATGGGGGGGTGAGTGTGTGAGAGAGACGTAGATGGGGGGGTGAGTGTGTGAGAGAGACGTAGATGGGGGGGGTGAGTGTGTGAGAGAGACGTAGATGGGGGGGTGAGTGTGTGAGAGAGACGTACATGGGGGGGGTGAGTGTGCGAGAGAGACATAGATGGGGGGGGAGTGTGTGAGAGAGACGTAGATGGGGGGGGGAGTGTGTGAGAGAGAGGTAGGTAGAGGGGGGTGAGTGTGAGAGAGATGTAGGTAGAGGGGGGGTGAGTGTGAGAGAGATGTAGTTGTGGGGGGGGGGAGTGTGTGAGAGAGACGTAGATGGGGGGGTGAGTGTTTGAGAGAGACGTAGATGGGGGGGGGAAGTGTGTGAGAGAGACGTAGATGGGGGGGAGGCAGTGTGTGAGAGAGACATAGATGGGGGGGGAAGGTGTGTGAGAGAGACATAGATGGGGGGGGAAGTGTGTGAGAGAGACATAGATGGAGCGGGGGGGGGGAGTGTGTGAGAGACGTAGGTGGGGGGGTGAGTGTGAGAGAGATGTACTTGTGGGGGGGTAGTGTGAGAGATGGAGATGGGGGGGTGGGGAGTGTATGAGTGAGACGTAGATGGAGAGGAGGGAGTGTGTGAGAGAGAAGTAGGTGGGGTGCGAGTGTGTGAGAGAGACGTAGATGGGGGGGGAAGTGTGTGAGAGAGACGTAGATGGGGGGGGGAGTGTGTAAGAGAGACCTAGATGGGGGGTGGGGAGTGTGTGAGAGAGACGTAGATGGGGGGGGAGTGTGTGAGAGAGACGTAGATGGGGGGGGAGTGTGTGAGAGAGACGTAGATGGGGGGGGGAGTGTGTGAGAGACGTAGATGGGGGGGGGAGTGTGTGAGAGACGTAGATGGGGGCGAGGGGGGAGTGTGTGAGAGAGACGTAGATGGGGGGGTGTGTGAGAGAGACGTAGATGGGGGGGGGAGTGTGTGAGAGACGTAGATGGGGGGGAGGGGGGAGTGTGTGAGAGAGACGTAGATGGGGGGGTGTGTGAGAGAGACGTAGATGGGGGGGGGGGGGGAGTGTGTGAGAGACGTAGATGGGGGGGGGGGAAGTGTGTGAGAGACGTAGATGGGGGGGGGGAGTGTGTGAGAGACGTAGATGGGGGGGGGGGGAGTGTGTGAGAGAGAAGTGGGGGGGGGAGTGTGTGAGAGAGAAGTGGGGGGGGGAGTGTGTGAGAGTGAAGTGGGGGGGGGAGAGTGTGTGAGAGAGAAGTAGATGGAGGGGGGAGTGTGTGAGAGAGAAGTAGATGGAGGGGGGAGTGTGTGAGAGAGAAGTAGATGGAGGGGGGAGTGTGTGAGAGAGAAGTAGATGGAGGGGGGAGTGTGTGAGAGAGAAGTAGATGGAGGGGGGAGTGTGTGAGAGAGAAGTAGATGGAGGGGGGAGTGTGTGAGAGAGAAGTAGATGGAGGGGGGAGTGTGTGAGAGAGAAGTAGATGGAGGGGGGAGTGTGTGAGAGAGAAGTAGATGGAGGGGGGAGTGTGTGAGAGAGAAGTAGATGGAGGGGGGAGTGTGTGAGAGAGACGTAGATGGGGGGGGGAGTGTGTGAGAGACGTAGATGGGGGGGAGGCAGTGTGTGAGAGAGAAGTAGGTGGGGTGCGAGTGTGTGAGAGAGACGTAGATGGGGGGGTGAGTGTGTGAGAGAGACATAGATGGAGCGGGGGGGGGAGGTGAGTGTGTGAGAGAGACGTAGAGGGGGAAGTGTGTGAGAGAGACGTAGGTTAGGGGGGGGTGAGTGTGAGAGAGACGTAGATGGGGGGGTGAGTGTGTGAGAGAGACATAGATGGAGCGGGGGGGGGAGGTGAGTGTGTGAGAGAGACGTAGAGGGGGAAGTGTGTGAGAGAGACGTAGGTTAGGGGGGGGTGAGTGTGAGAGAGATGTAGTTGTGGGGGGGGGAGTGTGAGAGAGATGTAGGTAGAGGGGGGGTGAGTGTGAGAGAGATGTAGTTGTGGGCGGGGGGGGGGGAGTGTGAGAGATGGAGATGGGGGCGTGGGAGTGTATGAGTGAGACGTAGATGGAGAGGAGGGAGTGTGTGAGAGAGACTTAGATGGGGTGGTGAGTGTGTGAGAGAGACGTAGGTGGGGGGGGTGAGTGTGAGAGAGATGTACTTGTGGGGGGGTAGTGTGAGAGATGGAGATGGGGGGGTGGGGAGTGTATGAGTGAGATGTAGATGGAGGGGATGGAGTGTGTGAGAGAGACGTAGGTGGGGGGGTGAGTGTTTGAGAGAGACGTAGATGGGTGGGAGTGTGTGAGAGAGACGTAGATGGGGGTGGAGTGTGTCAGAGAGACGTAGATGGGGGTGGAGTGTGTCAGAGAGACGTAGATGGGGGTGGAGTGTGTCAGAGAGACGTAGATGGGGGGGGGGGAGTGTGTGAGAGAGAAGTAGGTGGGGTGCGAGTGTGTGAGAGAGACGTAGATGGGGGAGGGGGGAGTGTGTGAGAGAGACGTAGATGGGGGGGGAGTGTGTGAGAGAGAAGTAGGTGGGGGGGGAGTGTGTGAGAGAGACGTAGATGGGGGGGGAGTGTGTGAGAGAGACGTGGATGGGGGGGGAGTGTGTGAGAGAGACGTGGATGGGGGGGAGGGGAGTGTGTGAGAGAGACGTAGATGGGGGGGGTGAGTGTGAGAGAGAAGTAGGTGGGGGAGGGAGTGTGTGAGAGAGACGTAGATGGGGGGGGAGTGTGTGAGAGAGAAGTAGGTGGGGGGGGAGTGTGTGAGAGAGAAGTAGGTGGGGGGGGGGGGAGTGTGTGAGAGAGAAGTAGGTGGGGGGGGGGGAGAGTGTGTGAGAGAGACGTAGATGGGGGGGGGGGAGTGTGAGAGAGACGTAGGTGGGGGTGTGGGGGAAGTGTGTGAGAGAGACGTAGATGGGGGGGGGGGGAGTGTGTGAGAGAGACGTAGGTGGGGGGGAGGAGTGTGTGAGAGAGACGTAGATGGGGGGGGTGAGTGTGAGAGAGAAGTAGGTGGGGGAGGGAGTGTGTGAGAGAGACGTAGATGGGGGGGGGAGTGTGTGAGAGAGAAGTAGGTGGGGGGGGGAGTGTGTGAGAGAGAAGTAGGTGGGGGGGGGGGGAGTGTGTGAGAGAGAAGTAGGTGGGGGGGGGGAGAGTGTGTGAGAGAGACGTAGATGGGGGGGGGGGGAGTGTGAGAGAGACGTAGGTGGGGGTGTGGGGGAAGTGTGTGAGAGAGACGTAGATGGGGGGGGGGGAGTGTGTGAGAGACGTAGATGGGGGGGGGAGTGTGTGAGAGACGTAGATGTGGGGGGGGAGTGTGTGAGAGAGACATAGATGGGGGTGGAGTGTGTGAGAGAGACGTAGATGGGGCGGAGGCAGTGTGTGAGAGAGGAGTAGGTGGGGGGGGGGGAGTGTGTGAGAGAGACGTAGGTGGGGGAGGGGGGAGTGTGTGAGAGAGACGTAGATGGGGCGGAGGCAGTGTGTGAGAGAGACGTAGGTGGGGGAGGGGGGAGTGTGTGAGAGAGACGTAGATGGGGGGGGGAGTGTGTGAGAGAGACGTAGATGGGGGGGGGGGAGTGTGTGAGAGAGACGTAGATGGGGGGGGGGAGTGTGTGAGAGAGACGTAGATGGGGGAGGGGGGAGTGTGTGAGAGAGACGTAGATGGGGGGGGAGTGTGTGAGAGAGACGTAGATGGGGGGGTGGGGAGTGTGTGAGAGACGTAGATGGGGGGGGGAGTGTGTGAGAGAGACGTAGATGGGGGGGGGGGGGGAGTGTGTGAGAGAGACGTAGATGGGTGGGGAGTGTGTGAGAGAGACGTAGATGGGGGGGGTGGGGAGTGTGTGAGAGACGTAGATGGGGGGGTGGGGAGTGTGTGAGAGACGTAGATGGGGGGGAGGCAGTGTGTGAGAGAGACGTAGATGGGGAGAGGGGGGAGTGTGTGAGAGAGACGTAGATGGGGGGGTGGGGGGAGTGTGTGAGAGAGACGTAGATGGGGGGGGGGGGGAGTGTGTGAGAGACGTAGATGGGGCGGAGGCAGTGTGTGAGAGAGGAGTAGGTGGGGTGCGAGTGTGTGAGAGTGACGTGGATGGGGGGGAAGTGTGTGAGAGAGACGTAGATGGGGGGGGGGGGGAGTGTGTGAGAGAGACGTAGATGGGGGGGGGGGGAGTGTGTGAGAGAGACGTAGATGGGGGGGGGTGTGTGTGAGAGAGACGTAGATGGGGGAGGGGGGGAGTGTGTGAGAGAGACGTAGATGGGGGGGGGAGTGTGTGAGAGAGAAGTAGGTGGGGTGCGAGTGTGTGAGAGAGACGTAGATGGGGGGGGGTGTGTGAGAGAGAAGTAGGTGGGGTGCGAGTGTGTGAGAGAGACGTAGATGGGGGGGGGGGAGTGTGTGAGAGACGTAGATGGGGGGGGGGAGTGTGTGAGAGACGTAGATGGGGGGGGGGGAGAGTGTGTGAGAGAGAAGTGGGGGGGGGAGTGTGTGAGAGAGAAGTGGGGGGGGGGGGAGTGTGTGAGAGAGAAGTGGGGGGGGGGAGAGTGTGTGAGAGAGAAGTAGATGGAGGGGGGAGTGTGTGAGAGAGAAGTAGATGGAGGGGGGAGTGTGTGAGAGAGAAGTACATGGAGGGGGGGAGTGTGTGAGAGAGAAGTAGATGGAGGGGGGAGTGTGTGAGAGAGACGTAGATGGGGGGGGGAGTGTGTGAGAGACGTAGATGGGGGGGAGGCAGTGTGTGAGAGAGAAGTAGGTGGGGTGCGAGTGTGTGAGAGAGACGTAGATGGGGGGGTGAGTGTGTGAGAGAGACATAGATGGAGCGGGGGGGGGGAGGTGAGTGTGTGAGAGAGACGTAGAGGGGGAAGTGTGTGAGAGAGACGTAGGTTGGGGGGGGGTGAGTGTGAGAGAGACGTAGATGGGGGGGTGAGTGTGTGAGAGAGACATAGATGGAGCGGGGGGGGAGGTGAGTGTGTGAGAGAGACGTAGAGGGGGAAGTGTGTGAGAGAGACGTAGGTTAGGGGGGGGTGAGTGTGAGAGAGATGTAGTTGTGGGGGGGGGAGTGTGAGAGAGATGTAGGTAGAGGGGGGGTGAGTGTGAGAGAGATGTAGTTGTGGGGGGGGGGGGAGTGTGAGAGATGGAGATGGGGGCGTGGGGAGTGTATGAGTGAGACGTAGATGGAGAGGAGGGAGTGTGTGAGAGAGACTTAGATGGGGGGGTGAGTGTGACAGAGATGTAGTTGTGGGGGGGTAGTGTGAGAGATGGAGATGGGGGGGTGGGGAGTGTATGAGAGAGACGTAGATGGGGGTGGAGTGTGTCAGAGAGATGTAGATGGGGGGGAGGCAGTGTGTGAGAGAGATGTAGATGGGGGGGGGAGTGTGTGAGAGAGACGTAGATGGTGGGGGGGGAGTGTGTGAGAGAGAAGTAGGTGGGGGTGCGAGTGTGTGAGAGAGACGTAGATGGGGGGGGGAGTGTGTGAGAGAGACGTAGATGGGGGGGGGGGGGAGTGTGTGAGAGAGACGTAGATGGGGGTGTAGTGTGTCAGAGAGATGTAGATGGGGGGGAGGCAGTGTGTGAGAGAGATGTAGATGGGGGGGGGAGTGTGTGAGAGAGACGTAGATGGTGGGGGGGGGAGTGTGTGAGAGAGAAGTAGGTGGGGTGCGAGTGTGTGAGAGAGACGTAGATGGGGGGGGGAGTGTGTGAGAGAGACGTAGATGGGGGGGGGGGAAGAGTGTGTGAGAGACGTAGATGGGGGGAGGGGGGAGTGTGTGAGAGAGACGTAGATGGGGGGGGAGTGTGTGAGAGAGAAGTAGGTGGGGGGGGGGAGTGTGTGAGAGAGACGTAGATGGGGGGGGGGGAGTGTGTGAGAGAGACGTAGATGGGGGGGGAGTGTGTGAGAGAGACGTAGATGGGGGGGGGAAGAGTGTGTGAGAGACGTAGATGGGGGGAGGGGGGAGTGTGTGAGAGAGACGTAGATGGGGGGGGGGGAGTGTGTGAGAGACGTAGATGGGGGGGGGGGGGAGTGTGTGAGAGACGTAGATGGGGGGGGGAGTGTGTGAGAGAGACATAGATGGGGGTGGAGTGTGTGAGAGAGACGTAGATGGGGGGGGGGGGGGAGTGTGTGAGAGAGACGTAGATGGGGCGGAGGCAGTGTGTGAGAGAGACGTAGATGGGGGGGGGGAGTGTGTGAGAGAGACGTAGATGGGGGGGGGAGTGTGTGAGAGAGACGTAGATGGGGGGGGGTGGAGTGTGTGAGAGAGACGTAGATGGGGGGGGGGGGGGGAGTGTGTGAGAGAGACGTAGATGGGGGGGGGAGTGTGTGAGAGAGACGTAGATGGGGGGGGGGGGGGAGTGTGTGAGAGAGACGTAGATGGGGGGGGGAGTGTGTGAGAGAGATGTAGATGGGGGGCGGAGGCAGTGTGTGAGAGAGGAGTAGGTGGGGTGCGAGTGTGTGAGAGTGACGTGGATGGGGGGGGTGGGGAGTGTGTGAGAGAGACGTAGATGGGGGGGGGGAGTGTGTGAGAGAGACGTAGATGGGGGGTGAGTGTGTGAGAGACGTAGATGGGGGGGCGGAGGCAGTGTGTGAGAGAGGAGTAGGTGGGGGTGCGAGTGTGTGAGAGTGACGTGGATGGGGGGGGGTGGGGAGTGTGTGAGAGAGACGTAGATGGGGGGGGGAGTGTGTGAGAGAGACGTAGATGGGGGGGGGGGGAGTGTGTGAGAGAGACGTAGATGGGGGGGGGGGGAGTGTGTGAGAGAGACGTAGATGGGGGAGGGGGGAGTGTGTGAGAGAGACGTAGATGGGGGGGGGGAGTGTGTGAGAGAGACGTAGATGGGGGGGTGGGGAGTGTGTGAGAGACGTAGATGGGGGGGGTGGGGAGTGTGTGAGAGAGACGTAGATGGGGGGGTGGGGAGTGTGTGAGAGACGTAGATGGGGGGGGTGGGGAGTGTGTGAGAGACGTAGATGGGGGGGAGGCAGTGTGTGAGAGAGACGTAGATGGGGAGAGGGGGGAGTGTGTGAGAGAGACGTAGATGGGGGGGGGGGGAGTGTGTGAGAGAGACGTAGATGGGGGGGTGGGGAGTGTGTGAGAGACGTAGATGGGGGGGTGGGGAGTGTGTGAGAGACGTAGATGGGGGGGAGGCAGTGTGTGAGAGAGACGTAGATGGGGAGAGGGGGGAGTGTGTGAGAGAGACGTAGATGGGGGGGGGGGAGTGTGTGAGAGAGACGTAGATGGGGGGGGGGTGAGTGTGTGAGAGACGTAGATGGGGCGGAGGCAGTGTGTGAGAGAGGAGTAGGTGGGGTGCGAGTGTGTGAGAGTGACGTGGATGGGGGGGAAGTGTGTGAGAGAGACGTAGATGGGGGGGGGAGTGTGTGAGAGAGACGTAGATGGGGGGGGGGAGTGTGTGAGAGAGACGTAGATGGGGGGGGAGTGTGTGAGAGAGACGTAGATGGGGGGGGAGTGTGTGAGAGAGACGTAGATGGGGGGCGGAGGCAGTGTGTGAGAGAGGAGTAGGTGGGGTGCGAGTGTGTGAGAGTGACGTGGATGGGGGGGGGTGGGGAGTGTGTGAGAGAGACGTAGATGGGGGGGGGAGTGTGTGAGAGAGACGTAGATGGGGGGGGGGGGGGGAGTGTGTGAGAGAGACGTAGATGGGGGAGGGGGGAGTGTGTGAGAGAGACGTAGATGGGGGGGGAGTGTGTGAGAGAGACGTAGATGGGGGGGGTGGGGAGTGTGTGAGAGACGTAGATGGGGGGGGTGGGGAGTGTGTGAGAGAGACGTAGATGGGGGGGGTGGGGAGTGTGTGAGAGACGTAGATGGGGGGGTGGGGAGTGTGTGAGAGACGTAGATGGGGGGGTGGGGAGTGTGTGAGAGACGTAGATGGGGGGGGGGGAGTGTGTGAGAGAGACGTAGATGGGGGGGAGGGGGGAGTGTGTGAGAGAGACGTAGATGGGGGGGAGTGTGTGAGAGAGAAGTAGGTGGGGGGGGGGGAGTGTGTGAGAGAGACGTAGATGGGGGGGGTGAGTGTGAGAGAGAAGTAGGTGGGGTGCGAGTGTGTGAGAGAGACGTAGATGGTGTGGGGGAAGTGTGTGAGAGAGACGTAGGTGGGGGTGTGGGGGGAAGTGTGTGAGAGAGACGTAGATGGGGGTGGGAGTGTGTGAGAGAGACGTAGATGGGGGTGGGAGTGTGTGAGAGAGACGTAGGTGGGGGTGGGAGTGTGTGAGAGAGACGTAGGTGGGGGTGGGAGTGTGTGAGAGAGACGTAGGTGGGGGGGCAGTGTGAGAGAGACGTAGATGGGGGGGGGTGAGTGTGTGAGAGAGACGTAGATGGGGGGGGTGAGTGTGAGAGAGAAGTAGGTGGGGTGCGAGTGTGTGAGAGAGACGTAGATGGGAGGGGGGGGGAAGTGTGTGAGAGAGACGTAGATGGGGGTGGGAGTGTGTGAGAGAGACGTAGATGGGGGTGGGAGTGTGTGAGAGAGACGTAGATGGGGGTGGGAGTGTGTGAGAGAGACGTAGGTGGGGGTGGGAGTGTGTGAGAGAGACGTAGGTGGGGGGGCAGTGTGAGAGAGACGTAGATGGGGGGGGTGAGTGTGAGAGAGAAGTAGGTGGGGTGCGAGTGTGTGAGAGAGACGTAGATGGGAGGGGGGGGAGTGTGTGAGAGAGACATAGGTGGGGGTGTGGGGGGAGTGTGTGAGAGAGACGTAGGTGGGGGTGTGGGGGGAGTGTGTGAGAGAGACGTAGGTGGGGGTGTGGGGGAAGTGTGTGAGAGAGACGTAGGTGGGGGTGTGGGGGAAGTGTGTGAGAGAGACGTAGGTGGGGGTGTGGGGGAAGTGTGTGAGAGAGACGTAGGTGGGGGTGTGGGGGAAGTGTGTGAGAGAGACGTAGGTGGGGGTGTGGGGGAAGTGTGTGAGAGAGACGTAGGTGGGGGTGTGGGGGAAGTGTGTGAGAGAGACGTAGGTGGGGGTGTGGGGGAAGTGTGTGAGAGAGACGTAGGTGGGGGTGTGGGGGAAGTGTGTGAGAGAGACGTAGATGGGGGGGGGGGGGAGTGTGTGAGAGAGACGTAGGTGGGGGGGGGTGAGTGTGTGAGAGAGACGTAGATGGAGCCGGGGGGGGGGAGTGTGTGAGAGACGTAAATGGGGGGAGGTGAGTGTGTGAGAGAGACGTAGAGGGGGAAGTGTGTGAGAGAGACGTAGGTAGAGGGGGGGGTGAGTGTGAGAGAGATGTAGTTGTGGGGGGGGGGGGGAGTGTGAGAGAGATGTAGTTGTTGGGGGGGGGAGTGTGAGAGAGATGTAGGTGGGGGGGGTGAGTGTGAGAGAGATGTAGTTGTGGGGGGGGAGTGTGAGAGATGGAGATGGGGGGGTGGGGAGTGTATGAGTGAGACGTAGATGGAGAGGAGGGAGTGTGTAAGAGAGACGTAAGTGGGGGGGGCAGTGTGTGAGAGACGTAGATGGGGGGGGAGTGTGTGAGAGAGACGTAGATGGGGGGGGGGGGGAGTGTGTGAGAGAGACTTAGATGGTAGGGGAAGTGTGTGAGAGAGATGTAGGTGGGGCGTGAGTGTGTGAGAGAGAGACGTAGGTGGGGCGTGAGTGTGTGAGAGAGACGTAGATGGGGGTGGAGTGTGTGAGAGAGACGTAGATGGGGGTGGAGTGTGTGAGAGAGACGTAGATGGGGGTGGAGTGTGTGAGAGAGATGTAGATGGGGGGCGGAGTGCGAGAGACGTAGATTGGGGGGGGAGTGTGTGAGAGAGACGTAGGTAGGTGGGGGAGGTGGAGTGTGAGAGATGTAGATGGAGGGGGGGTGTGAGAGAGACGTAGATGGAGGGGGGGTGTGAGAGAGACGTAGATGGAGGGGGGTTGTGTGAGAGAGACGTAGATGGAGGGGGGGTGTGTGAGAGAGACGTAGATGGAGGGGGGTTGTGTGAGAGAGACGTAGATGGAGGGGGGGTGTGTGAGAGAGATGTAGATGGGGGAGCGAGTGTGTGAGAGAGACGTAGGTGGGGGGGAATGCAAGCGACGTAGATGGAGGGCGGGTGAGTGTGTGAGAGACACGTAGATGGAGAGGGGGCAGTGTGTAAGAGACATAGATGGGGGTGGAGTGTGTGAGAGAGACGTAGATGGGGGGTGTGTGTGAGGGGGATGTAGATGGGGGGGTGGGGAAGTGTGTGAGAGAGACATAGATGGAGGGGGTGTGTGTGCGAGAGAGACGTAGATGGGAGGGAAGAGTGTGTGAGAGACATAGATGGAGAGATGGAAGGAGAGTGTGTGAGAGAGATGTAGATGGAGGGGGGCAGAGTGTGTGGGAGGGACGTAGATGGAGAGGGGGGAGTGTGGGGGAAAGACGTAGTTGGAGAGGGGGGAGTGTTTGAGAGAGATGTAGATGGAGCTGAATCGATGGGGAGAGAGAGGGAATGTGTGAGTGAGAGAGGAATGTGCGTGAATAAGGGAGAAAGTGTGACAGAGGAATTGATGGAAATAGAGGGTGTGTGTGTGTGAAGAATAGATGTTTGGAGGGAGGGAGGCAGAGAGATGGAAATGAAGAGAGGGAGGGCGGTGGAGAGATGGGAATGGATGGAGGAAAGAAGGCTGAGGGACAGGAATAGAGGGAGGTAGGGCGATGGGACTGAAATGGAGGGAGGAATGTGGACAAATTGGAATGAGGAAGGGAGGGAAGCAGCAGGACTGGAATGGGGGGAGGGAAACAAAGGGACTGGAATAGGGGGGAGGGAGTGTGGCTGGTGGAGGGACTGGAATGGAGTGAGATAGGGTGCAGAGGGCCTGGAATGGAGGGAGGGAGATGGCAAGACTGGAAGGAAGGACAAATTGGATTGAGGGAGGGAGGGATGTAGAGGGACAGGAATAGAGGGAGGGAGGTGGAAGGAATGGAATCGAAGGAGGGAGTGGGTTAGAGGGGGTGGAAAGTAGGGAAGGAGGGAGGGCAGAGGGACTGGTCTCAAGGGAGGGTGGAGGGCAGAGGGACTGGTCTCGAGTGAGGGCAGGGGGGAGGAGGGACTGGGCTCGAGTGAGGGCGGGGGGCGGGGGGCGGAGGGAGGAGGGACTGGGCTCGAGTGAGGGCAGGGGACAGAGGGACTGGGCTCGAGTGAGGGCAGGGGGAGGAGGGACTGGGCTCGAGTGAGGGCGGGGGGCGGGGGGACTGGGCTCGAGTGAGGGCGGGGGGCGGAGGGACTGGGCTCGAGTGAGGGCGGGGGGCGGGGGGACTGGGCTCGAGTGAGGGCGGGGGGCGGAGGGACTGGGCTCGAGTGAGGGCGGGGGGCGGGGGGACTGGGCTCGAGTGAGGGCGGGGGGCGGAGGGACTGGGCTCGAGTGAGGGCGGGGGGCGGAGGGACTGGGCTCGAGTGAGGGCGGGGGGCGGGGGGACTGGGCTCGAGTGAGGGCGGGGGGCGGAGGGACTGGGCTCGAGTGAGGGCGGGGGGCGGAGGGACTGGGCTCGAGTGAGGGCGGGGGGCGGGGGGACTGGGCTCGAGTGAGGGCGGGGGGCGGGGGGACTGGGCTCGAGTGAGGGCGGGGGGCGGAGGGACTGGGCTCGAGTGAGGGCGGGGGGCGGAGGGACTGGGCTCGAGTGAGGGCGGGGGGCGGAGGGACTGGGCTCGAGTGAGGGCGGGGGGCGGGGGGACTGGGCTCGAGTGAGGGCGGGGGGCGGAGGGACTGGGCTCGAGTGAGGGCGGGGGGCGGGGGGACTGGGCTCGAGTGAGGGCGGGGGGCGGAGGGACTGGGCTCGAGTGAGGGCGGGGGGCGGAGGGACTGGGCTCGAGTGAGGGCGGGGGGCGGGGGGACTGGGCTCGAGTGAGGGCGGGGGGCGGAGGGACTGGGCTCGAGTGAGGGCGGGGGGCGGGGGGACTGGGCTCGAGTGAGGGCGGGGGGCGGAGGGACTGGGCTCGAGTGAGGGCGGGGGGCGGGGGGACTGGGCTCGAGTGAGGGCGGGGGGCGGAGGGACTGGGCTCGAGTGAGGGCGGGGGGACTGGGCTCGAGTGAGGGCGGGGGGCGGAGGGACTGGGCTCGGGTGAGACTGTAAGGTTACAATGAGTATTAGTATCCTCAGAAATGCAGCAAGGGAAATGTAAGCAATGGATCATGTGAAGAAGGGAGGAGTGAGAATTAGAAACAAAACTTATTTTTAAGGACTTGTTTGGCTAGAGTCTTGATTAACAAGGGAGTCAGACGTTGCAAAAGGTAGATAGTAAACTGGAGCGACACCACCATCAGATCGATTGGTGGAGCAGGTTCAAGGAACTGAATGGGTTGTTCCTGGTCCCTCACCGATATGTATGTATTACATGACCTATCCTTCACAATTCTAGGTTGGCTCACAAACGTTTCTAATTGCACAGTCACTCTCATTCATTATAAATTACATCAGATTAACAGGTCAACAATATCCTGGTTTCTCTCTTTCATCTTTATTAACTGATATAACTACATGTTTCCAATATAAAGGGACGATTCTTAAATCAAAAGAGGGTTAAAACATCTCCAATTTCCTCACCTCTTCCTTTAAGATCCTTGGTGCAAACCATGTGTTCCTGGAGGTTAATTTCCTCACCTCTTCCTTTAAGATCCTTGGTGCAAACCATGTGTTCCTGGAGGTTGATCATTCATGTTGCTTTAACATTAATAATTTCCAGTTCTTGATAACTGAGAGTGCTGTACCACAATCGCATGCGTGTGAGATGACAGGACCTTTCCACAGAGCAGGCTGAGATACAATAGTCCAAATGTTGAGTTAAACAGGGGCTATAATCTGACAGAGTGAAGGGCTAAAGGATGACATATAGTTAATTTACAGAAAATGCTTTATTGATGGCAGTATTTTGAATCTCTGTCTCATTGATGTTTCTTTGTCATTAACAGATTTTTCTTTGTTGAGGAGAAATATGCACTCTTGTACCTTTAATCGATCCAGATTGCTGGCCTTCCTGCTCGTCGTTGGTGTCACACTTGTCATCTATTACTTGCTTCCCAACACCCTGCCAGACAGCACGAGGTCAGTGGAGCCACTTCGGGCATATGATATGACCACCACTAACAAGCTCATCGTCACTGTCAATGTCACTCTGAAAAAATCCTCAAATCAAATCCAGGTTTTCTACCGGGAAACTCTACCTCTGCAGAAGAGCAGAGAAAGCCACCCGCCAAGGTAAATTAGATCAAGAAAATGAGTGCATTCTATCGCCGTCTGCACCACATGGTACCACTTATGAAGGAACTGGGGATTGTAAGACCAGGTGGAATTAGGAGGAGAAAGTGAGGACTGCAGATGCTGGAGATCAGAGCTGAAAATGTGTTGCTGGAAAAGCGCAGCAGGTCAGGCAGCATCTAGGGAGCAGGAGAATCGACATTTCGGGCATCAGCCCTTCTTCAGGAATGCACTGATGCCCGAAACGTTGATTCTCCTGCTCCTTGGATGCTGCCTGACCTGCTGCGCTTTTCCAGCGACACATTTTCAGCATGTGGAATTAGGGCCAGTCTGTTCAGGAGAGATAAAAGGGAACACTTCTCCACACACACGGTGGTAGGGGGTTGGAACACTTTTTTTTTCCACAAATGGCACCGGATGTCGGATCAGTTGCAATTTTAATTCTGAGATAGATACATCTTTGTTAAGCAAAGATATTAAGGAATATGGGCCAAAGGCAGATATATGGAGTTCAGCCACATCAGCCATGATCTCATTGAACAGTGGCTCAGGCTCAAGGGGCTGAATGGCCTACTTCGGTTCCTATGTTCCTGCTCCATTGCACTCATTGATAGCACATCTACCTTACTTTGTAGAAACAAGGCTGTTTGCATCTTGGCTTTGTACGTGGCTAAAGGCTCTCTCTTGCCAAACTTCCTACTTTTGATTTAGGGCTCATAGACCTCATCCTCAAGCTTTGATTCTGTCTTTGATTTTTAGGTCTTATCCCATATCTCCTTGAGATTTCTCTGTTCTGTTCTTTGCTAAGAGGTTACAGGCTCTTCTACCGTGATCTTCAGGTTGAGGGGATGAATGGCCTCCTCTTGCTTTTAACTCGCCCTCATTTTTTTTTAAACGTTTTTGGGACGTGGGTGCCATTGGCTGGGCCAGCATTTTATTGCCCATCACTAGTTGCCCTTGAGAAGGTGCTTTCTTCTGCTGCAGCCTATTAGGTGAGGGTACACCAACCAATGGCGTTATGGAGGAAATTCCAGGACTTTGGCCCAGTGACGGTGAAGAAATAGAAATATAATTCAAAGTCAGGATGGTGAGTGGCTTGGAAAGGTACTTGCAGGTTTGCTTCCTAGAGTCAGAACAATTTAGGGATTTTTTTTTGTTTTATTATTCTTGTGTGTGATGTGGGTGTTGCTGTTCAGGCTGGCACTTAGTATTGCCCTTGAACTGATTGACTTTAGGTCATTTCAGAGAGCAGTTGGGAGTCGACAGTTTTGCTGTGGGTCTGGAGTCATGTGTCGGCCAGCCCAGATAAGGGCGGCAGATTTCTTTTCCTAAAGGACGTTGGTGAACCAGAAGGGTTTCTCTCTTCAGTCAACCTTAGACTTGCTTTTAGACAACAGGACCTTGAAGCCAACCCACAGTACGGCATTAAACGCTGAGAAATTTGTACCTTCTCCTCACCACAGCTGAAGCTGACAAGATGTGAAATCTTTGTGGATGCACCATCCTGGGGGGGTGCTACGAAATTCAGGAAGAGAGGGGTCTCATTCTAACGTGATTTGCACTGCACCGACGTGTGCTGGGATGTCTGTGTTTGTTGTCTGAGGCTACATTTCCAAGTATTAGACCCTCTTTCTAATCTCTGTTCACCTTCTCTCTGTTTAATGCTTAGACCAATGGCCAATGCAGCTGTCAGTACCTCTGGCTGCCTTGCAGGACCCTCTTTGTGTGCTATGTGGTGTCTTCACAACCACTCCTTACCTTGGTGTCTCAACAGCACAGCTAAAGTTTCACAGAAAAGTATCTTTCTCTCTCCACCACATCTCTGGCTAAACATCCTGAAATAGGGTGATGATTTTAATCAGTGGGAGATATCGATTTTCACTGTCATAACTAAAACAGTGTAAATTCTGCTGTGGAAGGGAGTTATTTATGTTATTGTGTTGATATTTCATAGCTCTGGTGCATAATCTGTTCCAAAATTGTTGTTTGCGCAGTTGACTTTAGGTTCCTTGCTACCGTTTCCAGGAAGCAGAGGTAAAGAAAGGGAGAGGAGTCCTATCCTGTCCAGCCATTGCTTCTGCATCGCCTCCAGGTCCAGCAGGCAGCAGATTGCCCCCTGTTTGCAGGTGCCTTGCGTGAAAACCTAGGCTTTTGGATTACTGCTCCTCAGGCAGGTCAAGGAAGCTGTGCCCGTGATTGTGAATCCCGTGAAAACCATGTACAAACCTGCCCTGCCCCTCTTGCTCTCTCCACAGTATATATTTCAGCTGCTAACCTTCATTCTCCTCCTGCTCCACAGTTCAACTGAGAACAGTCACAGTCATCGTGAAGTTCTGTAATTGATCAACCTCAATAGGTTCAGACAGCAAGACATAAACGCTTGCGACATTTAATAGATCCCTCCTTCCAACCACTTCATCCAGTTCAGAGCTCCTGGTTGAACAGTAGCGTTTCCAAGTGACTTAAACTTTGAACAGTTGAGCACCATATCCTTTCTCCTCTGATGTTATATTTCAGTGGTGCCCGCTATCATTTCTGTTCTTTAGCTTGGAGGTACTGCTGCTACACGGACAGGCCTTCGACTCAAAGACCTGGGAGGGGCTAGGAACACTGAGTCTGCTTGCTGAGAAAGGATACAGAGCTGTGGCAATGGACTTACCCGGTAAGGCGTTTCAAACATTGTTTTTGAACCTGAGTGTCTGGTTGTTACTGTATGTGGCCAATTGCGTGGATGAGTGAGAAGTTATCCACCTCAGTCGGGAAAACCGAATGGTCGAGTGTTACTTAAATGGTGATAGGTTGAGAAATGTTGAAATGCAAAGGGACCTGGCTATCTTTGTGTACTACTCAGTAAAAGCAAGCATGATGGTGCAGCAAGCAGTTAGGACGGCAATTTATATATCCTGTTTGCCTGCATTGCAAAGAGGTTTTCCGAGAGGAGCAGGAAGACCTGACTGCAGCTCTATAGGTCCTTGTTGAGATCATCTCTGGAGTATTACTTTGGAAAACATATACTTACTCTAGATAGGCAGGCCAGCCTGATTCCTGGGGTGGTAGGTCTGTCCTATGAGCAACGAGAGGGTTGACTGGACCTGTGCTTGTTGAAGCTTAGAAGAAACAAGAGGGGCTCTTGTTGAAAGTTCTGACGGGGCTGATTACGCTGGACGCACGTTTCCCCGGCCTGGAGATCTGGACGAAGGGCTGATAGTCTCAGGAAAAGTGGTCGACCTTTATGGAGCGAGATAGGGAGACACTTCTTCACAGGGTAATCAGCCTGCAGAGTTCTCCTCCACAGCGGGCGATGGATGCCGAATCACTGAATATATTCAAAAAAGAAAGTAGATCCTAGACATGAAAGGCTTCAGCATGTATGGAGAGAGAGCAGGAACATGGCGATGGGCTTGATGGGTTGAATGGTCTACTTTTATTTTCTATGATTCCATGTTTCAGTAAGGTATTTTATTGGATTTTATGTGAAACGTTCCTGGAAATGAACACCTGGCACTCAATGAGCTGATTTTCCTGTTTTATATTAGCTGCTCCCTCTCCAGGTTTGCTGACCAAATGTTGAACCTTGCATTACATGGAACATAGAACAATACAGCACAGAACAGGCCCTTCGGCCCACGATGTTGTGCCGAACTTCTATCCTAGATTAAGCACCCATCCATGTACCTATCCAAATGCCGCTTAAAGGTCGCCAATGAATCTGACTCTACCACTCCCACGGGCAGCGCATTCCATGCCCCCACCACTCTCTAGGTGAAGAACCCACCCCTGACATCTCCCCTATACCTTCCACCCTTCACCTTAAATTTATGTCCCCTTGTAACACTCTGTTGTACCCGGGGAAAAAGTTTCTGACTGTCTACTCTATCTATTCCTCTGATCATCTTATAAACCTCTATCAAGTCACCCCTCATCCTTCGCCGTTCCAACGAGAAAAGGCCGAGAACTCTCAACCTATCCTCGTACGACCTACTCTCCATTCCAGGCAACATCCTGGTAAATCTTCTCTGCACCCTCTCCAAAGCTTCCACATCTTTCCTAAAGTGAGGCGACCAGAACTGCACACAGTACTCCAAATGTGGCCTAACCAAAGTCCTGTACAGCTGCAACATCACCTCACGACTCTTGAATTCAATCCCTCTGCTAATGAACGATAATACTCCATAGGCCTTCTTACAAACTCTATCCACCTGAGTGGCAACCTTCAAAGATCTATGTACATAGACCCCAAGATCCCTCTGTTCCTCCACCTGACCAAGAACCCTACCATTAACCCTGTATTCCGCATTCTTATTTGTTCTTCCAAAATGGACAACTTCACACTTGGCAGGGTTGAACTCCATCTGCCACTCCTCAGCCCAGCTCTGCATCATATCTAAGTCCCTCTGCAGCCGACAACAGCCCTCCTCACTGTCCACAACTCCACCTATCTTTGTATCATCTGCAAATTTACTGACCCACCCTTCGACTCCCTCATCTAAGTCATTAATAAAAAGTACAAACAGCAGAGGACCCAGAACTGATCCCTGCGGAACTCCACTTGTAACTGGACTCCATGCTGAATATTTACCATCTACTACCACTCTCTGACTTCGACCGGTTAGCCAGTTTTCTATCCAATTGGCCAAATTTCCCTCTATCCCATGCCTCCTGACTTTCCGCATAAGCCTACCATGGGGAACCTTATCAAATGCCTTACTAAAATCCACGTACACTACATCCACTGCTCTACCCTCATCCACATGCTTGGTCACCTCCTCGAAGAATTCAATAAGACTTGTAAGGCAAGACCTACCCTTCACAAATCCGTGCTGGCTGTCCCTAATCAAGCAGTGCCGTTCCAGATACTCGTAAATCCTATCCCTCAGTACCCTTTCCATTACTTTGCCTACCACA